>NC_062188.1:18274333-18284333 GCF_912470025.1 Vespa velutina | reverse complement strand
AACAAAATTCTTCATACATCGGTCGATTCCATTCTATACAATTAATTTATATATTAAATTAGTATAATAAACAGATATAGATTTCATAGTCAGTTGTATTACTTAAAAACAATACACTTTCTAATATTATAGAGATCGTTGATAATAAATTGCAATGTCCTGTAATTTCAATAGAAATTTCTTGTTGAGAATTTAAGAGATGATTTGTTTTTTCTTTCTATTTTTCTTCTCGTTTTCCTTTTTCTTTCTTTTTTTTTTTTTTTTTTTTTTTTTCTTAAGAAGAACTTCGTCTGTTCGATGATAAATGTGAATTTTCCAATGAGTTCAAATAAACTTGACTTTCTCATCAAAGATCGTCGTCCAAGTTTTGAAACTTTTCGTATTTCATCAGACCTTTATGGAAAGTGTCGTAATCCTTTTCTTTATCCTCCTTCGATAGAGATTCTTTTTCTCTTAGAGCAAGAAATAGAAGTATCGGACAATAGATTATATTTGCCACACCTACGATCCTCATGACCCATCGAAATCCAATTTCCCTTACCAATTCTCCGCCTGTGATTGGTCCTTCGATAGAAAAAGATATGAAAAAGTTTTTTTTTTCTTTTTCTTTATCAATAAACTTCTTTTAAAGAAATTTTATTTTAAAGAACGTTGAACGAAGTTTTCAATATATATATTTATATATATATAAGAAAATATTTACCTAGAAAATAAGCAAGGCTTACAGCGACCTGTTGAATCGAGTAAACGGGGCCGTAATTGCCATTTTGATCAACTAAATTAGCCAACAATGGTACCAAAGCAGCATCAGCTATACCAATGCCCAAACCCATTCCAAAATGTGGAAATATCAATTGCGACATGGTCATTGCCGATGGTATCAAAATGGCGCTGATGCCAACCAGTAGCATGGCCAAGATGGCGACTCTACTGCGTCCATAACGGTAGGCCATCATACCAAAAAAGTTTGTGCCTATTAAATATCCAACGCTATCCGGTATGAAGACTGTTCCCAGCTGCCATTTCTACAAGGAATATAATAATATTGAAATGAATGTATTTTTATTGTCCATGTTAAACTTTGTTTACCTTAGGTTTTATATGGGTACGAAGCCAAATTGGTAAACATGGTTCCAATATAGCCATTGGTGAAGTCGAACACCAAATTGCACCAGCAATTATAATAACAAATGGATCTGATAATAGTTGTCTCCAGTTTGTTTCATTGTTGGACGACTTACAGGATAATAGAATCATACATTAAAATCAAATTGATTTTAAATCTAATTAAGATTATAGAGATAAATAAATTGAATAAAATTTAATTAAGATTATAGAGATAAAATTTACTTCTAAATTAAACCTTATTAATTAAAACTTACCTCTGTGTCAGTCTGAATGTCGAGTGTTGATATCTGCAAACCTGTTGAAAGAAAAAAAAAAGAAAAAGAAATACGAAGAATTAACAAGAGATAGAAAAATGTATGTAATAAGAAAATGAAGTGTCTGTTAAAGAAACGAAAAAAAATTAAAAATGAAAGAGAGAGATAGAGATAGAGAGAAAGAAAAAGATCAAAAAGAGAAAAGTAAAAGGAGAAGTTAAAAATAGGATACTCCTGTACATATCAAAATGACGATGAGGCAGGAGACCAGCAAAAATGGTGCCATCTTTCCTTCCAAATCATAAAGAATAGAACCTATCGGATATCCAAGAAGAACACCCAAGGCGATACTTCCAAGAACGAATCCCATGATCTTTGATCTTTGATCTTCTTCAGGATATTGTGAGGCTACCAATGACATCCCGGATACACCAATGCAAGCCGATGATATCCCTTGAATGCTTCTCGCCAGGAAAAGTATTTCATATGTTTGTCCAAATGCAAATACTGTAAAAAAAAATAGAAGAAAAAAAAAAGAAGAACAAATGATTCCAATTTACACTAAATTCTTACGTGAATACTTTCGGCAATCAATTGCCTATAATTTTAAGAATTATTGATATATTTCAAAATAAAAAAATTTTCTATCATCGTCTAATTATACAGCGTTCTTACACAGTGCAACCAGTAAGAGACAAAGATTTCCCAGAAACAAAGGTCTTGCGTATCCAAAAGCACCGGTGAAACTTCCAACAGCTGGATTAAGAATCAATTGAACGAAAGCCTTCGAACTAAGAAGGAAACCAACTTTACCATTCTCATCTTCGATAGCGCTGGTACTATTTTTTCCATCGAGGGAACAAAGATAGTCTGGGATGATCGGCACTGAAAAAAAAAGAAAAAAAAAAAAAACAAAAAGTAAATAAATAAATAAATGAATAATCATATCCATTTTCGTTAGCCCTTTCTCGTTAGCCCTTAAAAAAAAAAAAAGGATTTCTTTACGAAATCCTTTCAAGAACGAAAAGATACCATCATCAAGGTGTTTGTACATTTTTCTTTAGATTATATACATATATATTTTATATATATATATATATATATATATATATATATATATATATATAATGTAAGAGGACATTTAGTAGAACCTTTCGTATTTACCGACCACCGTTAGAAGCACGTTGTCTAAGAAGAGACTAACATACACTACTGTCACGATGATCATGCGAGATCTCTTCAAGTTTTCCAATGTCATTCTGACTCATGGATGATGTCGTAGAGCTTATTTTTTATTTAGTTCCTTTTTTGGCCAAGAAAATTCACGAATTTGTATTTTCAAGATCGCATGGGTAAATGTGGCACGTGTTGTGATCGATCGTTCAAAATTATGATTTCCAATTCTTCGATCGAATCAATCACACTATTTTATTCTTATTATTATTTTTTTTTCTTTTCCCTTTTCTTTTCTCTTACTTTTTTTTTTGGTCTTTTGTTTGTTTGTTTGTTTGTTTTTTTTGTTATTTTTGTTCTTTTTTTTTTTTTTTTTTTTTTTTTTTTTTTTTTTTTTTTTACGTAATTGTATTATTGAATATACCGAAAAAAATTCGTTTCCTTGGAAACATAAATCTCGCTTTTCGTAAGAGCATTCTAAAGGTAACTGAAAAGCCGAACACCCACGATCAAGCTTTTATACGGTCTTTCGAGCATGCTCGTCCTTGCGCAGAAGCTTTTACACATTACGTAGGAGAAGGGCTCGAGGATACTCGCGGCACTTTCACGATCCGTTGCTCTTCTCGATTTATCATTATTATATACTTGCTTATCAAGGTACACCAGCCATCCTTGCTTTCTTATCGAGCTTAGATACTTATGACTCGCCATATGATCTGGAAAGTAAATCGTGATATTGATAACGTGAAATGTATGAAAAGGGATGAAGTCGAATATGATTTTTACTTGCTGAGGAATCGATCGACATGAAAAAAAAAAAAAAAAAAAAAAAAAAAAAAAAACAGAAAAGGAACAGAAAAGTAAAGAAGAAGAAAAGGAAGAAGATGAAGAAAATTCTAATAATAATGATCGCAATGAAAATGAATATTGAAAAAAATTGTGACGTTCGTTTGAAAATATTTCTGAAAGGTTAAAAATTTTTTACACCGAAAGCGTCAAATAATCCTATTGCAAAATTTCCATTTGTATTAATTAAAACTTTTTTTTGCGAAGAATTAATAATAAATATACTTTGAATCCTTCGATGGAAAACATTTGGTTCGAATAGTTCTTACGGCCCTGTCATCGATATTTTCCCGATGGGACACGCACCTGTGCCTCGATTGTAAAATTACGATCGACCATAATGCAATTTTGGAAGGGGGAACGAATTGATTCTATACTCTGACGTACATGGGACTACGTTATCTTCCACAATGTGGACCATCTCTCTCTCTTTCTCTCTCTCTCTCTCTCTCTCTCTCTCTCTCTCTCTCTCTCTGTTTCACTCTCGCATACTCGTTTTACAACTTTCGTTAACTTAATTTCCTAGCTATGCGAGTCTATAATTAAAGTAACGTACACGTTATACCGATGAAAATGATGAAAAAAAAATTTTAATAAACACGTTTAATTATGTTTCAAACATATTTTATTATAAATAAATAATTAGATTGCTATATATATATATATATATATATATATATATATATATATATGTATATGCAAATCGATATTAATTAATTAAGAAATATTTCATTTGTTAGGAGTAATAGAAAAAAATTACATATTAATAAAAGTTTCACAATTTCATGAAGATAAAGGACATCGATTATGAACAGAAGAAAGTAACGAACATTGAATATTCAACAAATTGAATGAGCTATTATTAATTTTATTATTGTAAAATAAGTTTACTATTTTTCGTAATCTTAAAATATTTCACACATTAAATTATAAAACTTATCTTTTTTTTTATTTTATTTTTTTTTTTTTTTCTTTTTAATATTACTTTTAACAAAGGAGACATTCAAATGGACCTTAATTTATATCAATCAATTTATATATATATATATATATATAATATATGTATATATATATATAAATTAAGAAATCAAAATCTTGTTATTCTATTAATATCTAAGTCCTCCTGTTCCTCACAAATCGTCGCTTCTGTTTGTCCCATTTTTGGAGTGACACATCTCGAAGGATACGATTCGTCGTGTTCTCTTCGGTTCGAAGATAATCTGTTCTCGACGTAAACGTCCGTCTCGATACAATCTTTCTCCTCTAATATTAATTTTTTCTTCTTCTTTCGTTGAGACTTCGGTAAAGCGTAAGCCGAATCTACGTTGCTCCTCTCGATCTGAACGCTTTGAGGCTAAAACATAACGGCACTACTTGAACATTTTACTCTGATTCTTTTTTTAAAATTTTCATGAATTTTATTTTATTTTATTTTATTTCTTCTTTTTTTTTTTTGACGAACTAATAATCCTATCGATAATATTATCCATCGACTTTTCGATTCATTTTTAAAATTGATTGAATTTTTGTTTTTTTTTTTTTTTTCTTGTTTTCTTTATAAATATATATTTATATAGGTATGTGATTTATATATTAATATCAATTAATAACATTATTAAAATGTATTGATATTATTTATAAAATATATAATTTGTATTAATAAACTTTACTCATATCTGCATATATAAATATAATATATTTGTATAATATTATTTATATGTATATGATATTAATAATATTAAGATTAATAAATAATTTATTTTGTATGAAATTTATGAAAACGTTTGGGACACATTGATTGACAATATAATCACTGATCATAAATCGATATAATTATCTAATATCTTTTGTATATTTTTTCACATAAATTTATTCTTGTTAAATAATCGAAATTTAATTTATTAAAAAAAAAAAAAAAAAAAAAAAAAAAAAAAAACTGAAATAAAATAAAATTTTTTATAAACATTTAAAATAAACACTACAAAATTGTGTTTCAATTAAACCTGCAAAATATAATACGTCGACGTGCAAATCAATAAATAATAATTATCGAATTTTTTTTTTTATTTTCTGATAATATAATGGATATGTATATATATATATATATTAATTTTATCATCGTCATAGAGTCACTCACATCAATATTTTCGACGCATACACGTGGTACACCGTATGAATTTTCAATTTCTCTCATCTCCGGACGAAAACCATAATTATTGTAACCTGGTATTCTCCTGGGATCAGGACTCCTGCAGTGACTCAGTGACCTTGGATTTGGGCTTGAACTACCGTAATAATTTGGAAACATAGGAGGAGCTTGTAGATTGTTTGTACTACCAGCACCCATGGGATGAACGTAATCATAAAATCCACGATTCTATATTAGAATCATAAGAGAGAAAGATCTATTATTTATTCTCGATCGATTGATAGAACAAATAAACAATATTTCTTTCCTTTTTCTTTTTTTTTTCTTTTTTTTTTCAAATTTCATCAAACGTCAAGTGTAAGAGCAAAGATGAATAAGTGACGGTCTTCTATGAAATAAAAGAAGCATAAAATGACTTTAACGTAAAATATTACGATGAGTTAATCTATAAAATAATAATAATAATAATAATAATGATAATAAATAAATAATGATTTAACAGAAAATCTATAAAAGGTTGCACATGCGACAACGTGCTTTTAATCCAAGTAAGAAATCTATGCGAGGCTTAATTGGAGAAAGGGAAGAACAAGAGGGGATAGGAGGGGACTGGTGTGTTACACAAGATTTACGATACAGTTCAATGAACCGTGGATGAAAAGGCTTTGAAACTAGTCAAGTGCTAAAATAAAGAAAAAGGAAGTAAATGAAGGATTTAAGAAAGTCAGAAAGTTGACTCTAATTAATTTTTGAATTTTGAAATGAAAGTGTTATTTTTGTTCGTTGATTCTTTCTTCTGACCTGTCTAGCAAAAGCATTTGTTGTTCTTGGATCGGATGTTAAATCGACGGCAGGATTGCATCTTGCTCGAAAGTCTATCTCTCTTGGCAAATTTGTCACCATGTAATAAGTTCTCGGAATGAGAATACCAATGATGATTAGGTAGGCCGTAGCTAATATACCAAAACAGACCACAGTGTCGCGAATTTCCGGCTCCATCAGGATGAAAGACGTCACCCAGATAGCCCAGCTAACAACTAAGCCAATCACTGTTCCAAAAAAACACTTCCCTTCGCGATAATTTCTTTCTATGTGAGCGATGAAACAGCAAACGACGAATAACATTGCCAGTAAGAATATATCGTAACCTATAGAAATAAATAAAAATTAGAAAATATTTTCTTATTTATTTTAATAATATATATGTATATATATATATATATATATATATATATATATATATATATTAATGTATTAATATTATAAATAATATAATATATTAATATAATAAACAGATATATACATATACATATTATTTTTATATTATAAAATATGATATAACAAAAATGATATTTCCTATCGTGTAATAAAATTAAATAGACAGACAATATTAAATATTTCATTATATACATATATATATATATATATATATATATATATATTTATCTTATTATTATATTAAAAATAATGAATTATTACGAGGAGACATGAAAATTATTTTGTAATAATATTAAAAAGATTTAAAATTATATTATAAAAATATATTTATATAGCGAATTAATTTCTACGGTCTTATAAGTTTCGTTACAAAAAAAAAAAAAGAAAAAAAAAAAAGAGAAAACGAAAAAAACAATAAAAATAAAAGAAAAAAGAATATTATGATTTTGCATTAAAAGATTACCTAAGAGAGCAATAAACATGAGACTCCTGACTACGATAGCGGAGTCGAGGGTGCTGAGAAAGAAATAACTGGTCGATATGGCGATTTGTACACCGAACACGAAGAACACCATTAGCCCCTGGAGGTAACCGTTTATGTGAGTGGTAAATAGACCACCCGTAGAGAATGCTAGAAATAGGGCCCTCGACAACATCACTGAAAAGAGCAGGCCAAAGGCTAACGTAGTCACGAAGATCTTTCTTGAGTTCAAATGCTCTCGAGTACTATACTGATCGTCGTTCATGCAAAATGGTAGAACCGTTTGCAATGTGAATATATTTCCTAATATCAGAACGATCGTTAACGTTGGATTTCCATCTAGCATATCCTCGACGAAATAACGATATAAAATAAATACGATGATGACGATGCAAGCAAAAGTACCGCTAACAGCAACCGTTAGGAAGATTGGTATCCAAGTTTCTGTCTTTAAGAAACCATCTTCTTGTGTACCTATATTTCAAAATAGAATCTATTTTTGATAAATGTTTTATTTAAAAATGTCATATGTCAGATATAACGATATATCTTATCCATTAAAATGTTCCGTTCTCATAGAGTTAGAACGAATATTATTTGAAAATATATCATTATAGAAAAAATATATCTTTCTTTTCGTTCATTATTTAATAAATAATTTTCAATATTAATCGACTTAACGTCATATTGTCTACAGGACGAGCCAAAAATTTATACGCTAGTTTACAAAATCAATTACACCCTTAACGAGATACTTTTTTTTTTGTTTAATTTTTTTTTGTTTGTTTTTTTTTATTTTTTTTTTTTTTTTTTTTCTTCAGATTGCAAGACTTGTAAGTTTAGGAACTTTGGATCTACTTAAGGAAACTTTTATCCCAGCCAATCTCTGTATTTACGTCAAAGTCACGTTTTGTCCATTTTCTTTTTTTTTTTTTTTTTTTTTTTTTTTTTTTTTTTTTTTTTTTTTGAAATTATTCCTTCTACTTAAAAATTACAAACCTTTAATTAAATCACGTGAATCGGATCTCCTTTGAAAGTTCGCACATTGCTCGCAATTGTTGGCGAATTTTTTCAAACAGAGCTTTGGCATTCTCGGTACTTTTTTTTCCGGCAATATTCGAAATTTATTTGGCTCGATATTATACGTTGCAACATCGACGAGCGAGTCTTGTTGATCTTTCATAGAAACGATATATTTTATCGACTGAGCTTTCGGTAAAACTTGTAGTGTTTCGTAAATATCGACATTTTTAATATCTTGACGAGTGTGAGAAGTGAAACGTGGCATCACGCAAGATACATTTTCTCGAGGACAATTTCTCTTTCGTAAATCATGCAAGAGTCCTGCCAATTCGATTATAGCTTTACCAATACCTAAAAGATATGGTGAATGTGCGATCGTATTGATACTCTTTTCGGAAAACTTTTCGATCGATTGAAAAAGTCCTTGCTTCGTATAGATATCGAAGGATACCGTTCTCACGATGTACGATCCTGATGGCACCAGATCTGAAAAAATTCAAAATTTTCTCATTATTCGAACAAATAAAATTTCTAATCTATTCGCGAATAATGTATAAATGAATTTTCTATTATTATTAAAAAAAATACAGATTGGGTCAAAGGTTATAAGGTGATTTAAAAAAAAAAAAAAAAAAAAAAAAAAAGAAAAAATCGATTACTCCTTAACGAGACATATTAGAACTAATTTTCTTCTTTGAAGAGAAAGAAAAAGAAATTTATCTAAAAAGTCTCGAGAAGGAGTAATTGATAAAAGAAAAAAAAAAAAAGAAAAAAATGAAAAGAACAGCAAAAAATTTTTAACTCAACCTGTACAACGAAATATGTTTGAAATCCTAGAAAATTCTTTTCGTTACATTAATATTTTATCGAAGCCTTCGAAATGTTTACCATCAACATGGGACCTGTCGAGAGATAAAACTATCCACGTTTTTCTAGGTCCTTCGACCTTTTCTCCCTTTTCAATCGACCTTTTTATATCGTCGATGTTTCCGATAACAACGATCAGTGCTTCGGTAACATTTTCCTCCAATTCCTTAATATCCTTATAATTCTTCACGCATATACCAGAGTTTCTTGCCGCATCGAAAAAATAATCCAATAAAAAATCAGAATTGATTAGGACCAAATCGATAGATTCGAATCTCGTACTGATATAATGCACCATGATATTGATCAATGGCTTCGTCAAATTCTGTTCACTGTAAGAACTGATAGGTAATACACTAAAATTATGCAAAGGCTCGAGAATATTGTTATAAATGGCTGGTACAAGGACGCCCATTTCATAATTTTCAGAACAATCAATATCCACGGCAGCTTGTAAAGTTTGCTTATAAACCATAGTCTCTTCCTGGCACGTATCGAAGATCCTTAATCCTATAAAGATCGTTAAAGATTATCATATAAATTGTCTCGCGCGAGTATCGATGAAAGGAAAAAAAAATAAAAGAAAAGAAAAGAAAAAAAAAACAAAGAAAGAAATGAAAAATATTTTTCTTTGATAATCCTAATACAAATTTATTCTCTGCTTTACCCAACGTTAAATCGGGCACGTATTTCAATTTGTTCAAGATTTTTACGACGAATATTGCCGTTGAAATTTCTTCGTATCCTTTGACAGACGTAAAGTTACAAAAGGTTCCATAGTTCAGATCGACGAAAACTACGGGACATTGGAACAAAATAATTTATTTATTTATTTATTTTTTTTTTAAATCATAGAAGAAG
>NC_062188.1:18254333-18269333 GCF_912470025.1 Vespa velutina | reverse complement strand
AACATTGAAAAGCTAACTAACAAGGTCATTCTCATATTATTATATATATATATATATATATCGATCGATGTAACGAGATAAATTAATGTATTAATTAATTTTTTAATTAATTTTATATATGCTTATATAATATGTCTTTGAAAAAGAAAAAGAAAGAAAAACAATAATGGCGCGAGCGAAGAATGTTTTTATTTTATAAATGTAGAAAAAAATGCCTGAGAAAATTTGACGAACTATCGAACGGATCATATTTTAATTAATTCTTTCAATGACTTCAATATATTTTAAGTTCTTGAGAAATGACGAGTGAAATATTTTTTTTTTTTTAATCTTGAAATTGCATAACATTGATAGACAAACGTCTCCTTTTATAATCAAATAGATCGTAATATTAATTCAACATTCATCGAATTTAATGTATTATATTTTATCGAGAGATAACTGGCGCGAGAAAAATGAAAGTATTTTTATTTTACGATTTAAAAAATAAAAAAAGAGAAAAAGAAAATGGAATATCATTTGAAAATTTCCATCGTTATTTAACTTTTGCCATCTTAAACTTCGATAAAATAATATAAAACGAAATAAACGGGAAAAATCACGTACGAATTTGATATCCGTCGTGATAGATTAAAAAAAAAAAAACAAAAAAAGATGAATAAAAAAAATAGAAATACGTACATACATCGAATAGAGATTTTATCGTAGTCAAGATTTTCTTGTCACGAGAGAGAGAAAGAGAGAGAGGGAGAGAGAGAAAGACAGACGTCATTCGCTTATCAAAACAACTTACATGTGACACATGTGCCATTCCCATAAATGTTTAGGCACGGCTGGTCGGAAGTCAGCGGTTCCGGCATTTAAAATCCTTGCGGTGAACCTCAAGAGCCTTCTGCTCTCAAAATGCCAATTATATGATTCCTTTTGAATTTTGTATGCGCGCGAAGCCACGCAATTTTCTTCCATAGCGCATTGAAGCCAGTAAAGCTGGCGATCTTCTAAATGTGCTGTTCTCATTAACTCGATATGATCAAAAATGAGATCAGGCATATCTCGAGAACACACTACACCCGCTACATTCTCGTTCCCACCTATATAATATATATATATATTTGTTTTTTATATAATTCTTTTATTAATTCATTAATAGATCTATAAAAATATGAATATATCAAATTTCTCATTAAACAATATGTAAAAATGTTAAACATTAACATAATTCTATATCTTGTTATCTGATTAGATATAAAATTTATTTAAAAAAAAAAAGGAACGAATAAAAAAGCAAGAAATTTAGAAATTCCAATTTTGATAATATGATTTCTAGAAATTATAAAAATATTTTATTTTTATAAAAGAAAAGAAATTAAAGAAATTAATCAAGGATTATTATCCAATTATTCGAAATAAAATATGTAATTTAAAGATTAAACATTTAAGTAACATAATACATATACATATACATATGTATATATATACATGATCTGGTTGAATTATAATTAGAATTTCAGCTGTAATAATACATACCTGAACAATCAGGAATTCTATCGTGTAAACATTCAACCAGATTCTTTTCATCCCCATGACACCGTACACCGCTAATCGCTATGGGTATAGTCTCGCCGACAAAATAGTTGCTTTGTGTCGCGTCGGAGGCGTAGCCAAGGCCTAGTTGACGACAGACCACCCCTGCTTCGAAGAGGGACCAGCCGTCGCCACATACGACACCCCAATCTAGAACGGCAAACGCTTGTATTTATGTACCTAACTGTGTACCCACGTTCTGTTCAAGTTTGCCGACGATCCTCGGTGATTAGATCGGGAAAAAAATCAAAGAAAATATACAATAGAGAAAGAAAATGATTGTAAAATATAAAAAAAAAAATCTAATAATAATTTTATTATTATTATTATTATTATTATTATATTTTTATATTACATTACATTTCTATGATTTTATTATTATATTTATTGTTGTTGTTGTTATTATTATTATTATTATTATTATTATTATTATTATTATTATTGTTACGGAATGAATTAACAAGATTAATTTACCAGCTGTGCCCAGTTTAATTTCAAGTCTACCCTCGTTATGAACTCGACCTCCAGCCAATCGTAAGGCCATGCCCTGCTGATGCACATCCTTGATCCTTGACTTCTCTTGTTTCTCTTTAAACGAGGAAGACAATGACAATTTTTCTTCCTCGTGAGAACAAATAACACCGGCAGCCTCGTTGCTCTCACAATCAGAATTTCCCCATCCATCGAAACGACATTTGGAAAGTTCCTCTTCTGTACCGTCGCAATAAATATTATCCATCCAATACTTCCCTGGAAAAAAAAATGAAAAGGAAAGAAAAAAAAAAAGAAAAATAAGAAAATCGATCGTCTGATCTATAACTTCGATCTTCTTCGATCAAACGATCCTTTTTTTATTATCACATTGGTCGAGATTTTAATTAAATCAATAAATATTCTCAATTATTCTTAATTACTTATTTCAACAATGAGTTTATATACGTTTACAAAAAAAAAAAAAAGACATTAGTTTTTTTCTTTTTTCATTTTGAATAATTTTATACATTGGTACTAGTGAAAAGAAAAATTTTTCTTCAAATGGTTCTTACTATGGTCCAACTAATCTCGAATGAAAAAAGAAGAAAAATAAAGAAATGGTCCTTGGATAAACGCTATTTCGAGAAGTAGTAAAACAAAAAGAAAAGAAAAAAATAATAATAAAAGAAAGAAAATAAGAGGATGAAGAAGAAGAAAGGAAAAAAGAAAGGATGGACTAATAGTATTTTCGAGGTTGAACAGAGTAAGAAATAAAGAACAACAAAAGATTTTCCTCACTTTTGGCCTGTCCAAAATGACTGTTGGTCGTCGGTTTAATTGCACCGTCGAACCCTAATTGCCTGCAAACCACATTGGCCTCCAAATAATCCCATTCGTCGTCGCAAATACTACCCCATTTACCTTCGTGCAATATCTCTATATTACCTGGATAACAAATGACAAAAAAAGAAGAATTGAAAAAAAAAAAATAATAATAATAATAAAAGAAGAAAAGAAAATAAATAAAAAAAGAAAAAGAAATAAAAGAAATAAAAGAAAAATAACTCGTTCAATATTCTCAACGTGAGATCGGTCGTAACGATCTAAATTAAGAATCTACGATATCGCGATGACGTTCGAATTTTAGAATTCCCTCGAAAAGGATCTCTTGATAAAAATGGTGAAGTCGTTAAGGCATCCATTATTATTACATCGGACTGATCGACGCGCGAGAAGATAATGCCAATAAAAAGATTATTACGCCACGGCAATATACCCATAAATTTCATTATATCTTCGATTAATATGAATATGAAGAATAAAAAATATTCTTAATATATCGATACATTTTTTCTTTTCTTTTTCTTTTTTTTTTTTTATTTGTTAAATATATAAACACATAGATGCGTTAAGCATATATATATATATATATATATATATATATATATGTAAAATTAATATTTATGAATATATGTACATATGCATATATATATTCGTGTACATCTACATACCCCACGATTCACGGTATCGTCTAAGTACGTCACGTATGTGTTATATGCGTCAAGTACATAGTCGTTGACATAAATCTTACTCGCGTTGACCTCTTTTTAATCATTCATTACATAACGTTAGTAGTATAATATACCAAACAATCGTCAGCTGATAAAAATATATTTTTTTTGTTCAATTAAATTCCGCGTTTAAAGAACCCTTAAAATCCGCGTAATCGATTTCATCCCATCATAAAATATATATTTTTGCGGGAAATTTTAAATGCTATACGATCTTTCAAATAATTTTTCTCTCTCCCTCTCTCTCTCTCTCTCTCTGTTTCTTTTTTTTTCTTCTTCTTTTTTTTCTCCTCTCTTTTTTTATCCTTTTCTTCATAACTTTTCAAAACGTACCCACCTTCGTAATCGCCATTCTCACCACCGACCAACTTTATCGCACCCTCTTGCTTTTTTAACTTTCGAAAATCTCTTTTAAGCTTCTTCACCATTCGTGCCTTTTTCGCGCGCTCCATCGTCGATACGTTATCGTCATCGGCGATCACGTAAAGATCAAACAAAGCTGATACGATCGTCATTAAAACGAGCAGTCCTCTCTCGCTTAATAAATTATTCAATCTCATCTTTCGGATCTTTCTTTTTCATTCAAATTTTCTTATAATCTCTCTCTCTCTCTCTCTCTCTCTCTCTCTCTCTCTCTCTTTGTCTCTCCCTTTTTTTCTTGCTTATATCGTCACGAATGAAATTTTTTAATATTATTGACGAAATTCGACATTTCGAATAGCTTCGTAAAAAAGCATGGCTATCAATGATTCATTTCTTTTAATATACCGATACATTTGGCAATGGCTATTGTAATTCGATAAAAAATTTCTATCATAGATCGTTTTAAAAGGTCAAAATTTAAAGATCTTTCTTCGAAATCGTTCGTCCCGCGAACGTCCGTCTGGACACATTAAAAAACTTAAGCAACACGTGTATTTCGTTTACCGTTCTCCGGACTACTGATGCGTGCACCGCCGATCACGCAATGTAATATCTTTGCTCTCTCATGTAACGCAAGAGTATCGTCTACGTAACGCAACGAACGATGTAGTATATATATATATATATATATGTATATATGGAGAAGTTGGCACTTCTTAAGAGGCACACATGCTAGATCGTTTCTTTTTCTCTCTTTTTACAGTCCCCTCATTCTCTTCTCTTTGTCTCTCTCTTTCTCTCTCTCTCTCTCTCTCTCTCTTTTTCTTTCTCTCTTTCAAAGTACTTTTTCTCATCGACAGCGATGAAATGATTGAAATTAAAGACGTTTCCAAATTAAAAGACTAAGCTTAAATTTATCGTACGATCAGATCCCTTTCTTTTTTTTTTTTTTTTTTTTTGTTTGTTTTTTTTCGACCAAACCAAAATTTCAAGTTTTTTCATTATTTCATCAAAAGAAAGAAAGAAATAGAAAAATTTGCAAATGATATTATTATAATTAAACGAAAATATTGTAAGTTTCATAGCTTACGTTGTGAACAAAATCTTCAATGTGAATTATACCATCGAACAAAAATATTCTTACTTTTTTCATATTTAAAAAAAAAAAAAAAAAAAAAAGAAAAAAAAACGAAAGGAAAAGAAAAAAAAAGTTCAAAGAAAGAAAAATTTGCAAGCGTTATCACGTTTTATTGAAAGAAAATTTTAGAATGTTGCGCTATGAAAAATAAAAAAAATAAAAAATAAAAAATAAAAAAAAGAAGAGAAAGAAGAATATTTCGTTCGATTTACGAGTTTCCATTTCGACGTTTAAAAAGAAAAAAGAAGAGAAAGAAGAAGTGTAAACAATTCGATAGCCACAATAATGATAATAATAACAAAAAAAAAAAAAAAAAAAAAAAAAAAAAGAACTGGCTGACCAGATTTCGTATATTTCCTTTTTTATTTCTCTTTTTCTTTCTCTTTCTTTTGCTTTTTTTCCCCCCTTTCAATCGTTGATAAAGCATAGCTATGAGTTATGTTTGACATCGTGGAAATATGCGCAATCGCTTCGTCGAGTCACCACCAAAGAAGGCTTTTACGTACTACATAAGTACGGATCGGATTCTTCAGAGAAATTCTTCGAATTCCATTGATGCATGGCCGAAGGTTTCGATAGGGATCGTCGAAGACGTTATCCGGCTGTTTCGTCTAAAGCGCACGAGCAGTCATTGCCGGCTAAATGTGGCGCCATTGTTCGTTTCCTTTGAAATTCATTATCTCGTGACCGCTCGTCAAAGTGACGGTGATATTAAAGGATTCCCTTTTCTAAGAAAAAATGTAAACAAGATGGCAATCCCCTCATACTAAATTTATTTATTCATTTTATTATTATTATTATTATTATTATTATTATTATTATTATTATTATTATTATTATTATTATTATTATTATCTTCCTCTTCCATATTTTCATCGTATACTGTGTCAAAGTATCGTTTAAAATACGCCCAAATAAAACGAATAAACGATAATGATATTCATTATCTCTCGTGAAAATGATGATGGTGATGTTAAAGGATTTTTCTTTTTTTCTTTTTCTAAGAGAAGAAATATTCCAAAAAGACGACCTATCCTCTCGTGTCTAATTTATTTATTCATTATTATTATTATTATTTATTTATTTATTTATTTATTTGTTATTATTTCTCTTTTATTTTCATTTTGGAAGTCAGAACGTTGTTTCTTTCGTACAAATCGATGATAAATAAAATTCATTAAGACGTTGATCGATCGTCAAATGAACGATGAACGATACAAGATGGCAAACTTTTTTTCCATAATTTATTTATACGTTTCTTCTTCTTATTATTATTACTTCTTTTTCTTTTTTTGCTTTTTTTTTCCTCATCTTGGACCGTATCGATGCGTGTGTCGTATCATTCGTGAAAATACATAAAATGGATAAGTGATTGAAAAAAAGAAATAGGGATATATGGCAATTTGATCTCTAAGGAAAAAGATCTGGACGTTTAGAAAGCCTCTGTGGCTGAGCAAAACGTGGTCGTTGTTATTCGATACGTTAGTCCGTATCGTTCGGAGTTTCACAATCGTTTGGGTCGCCGATTCGAAAAGGGTAACGTTGATTATTAAAGGAAGAGAGTGAGAGTGTCGAAAGAGAGAAATAAGAGAACAGAATGGAAGGGGAAGGGAAGAGAAGTGAAAAAAAAAACAAAAAACAAAAATAGAAGAAAAATATCGTGACGGAAAGTCAATTCAAAAAGAAAAAGAGAGAGAGAGAGAGAGAGAGAGAAAGAGAGCGAAAAAAAAATAGAAAAAAAAAAGAAAAAGAAAGAAAGAAAGAAAGAAACGAACAAATTTTATGATTTCAAATCAAGATAATTAATTCGAACGGCTTCGAATCAATCTATAACTTTGTGTAAGACATTTTTTTTTTTCTTCCTGGAGAGTTGTTAGATCGTGAGCTCACGCTACTCGTCATCCACTTGACGAGGACGGTTATGAAAAAAAAAGAAATGAGAGAGAGAGAGAGAGAGAGAGAGAGAGAGAGAGAGAGTGAGTGAAAGAAAGAGAGAAACAAAAAGAAGAAGAAGGAAGTACATATATATATATACATATATAATTCGAATAACAGGCTCCTTTTGACACGCTTCGTTTCGTGGCGTAACCGCGACTAACGTGGCGAAGCAATTATCGTAAGCTATTAGTGAAAACGGCCGACGGCTAAAATTCTTGACATACTTCGAACGTGAGCCTTCTTATCGTAAGGGATGAAATCATTTGAATCCATTAAAGAACGAAACGAAAGAAAAAAAAAAAAAAAAAAAAAGAAGAAGGAAAAAAGTAATTTGATTTTCTAAATCTCGATTATTTTTGATCATCCTTGAGAAACTTCGATCGATATCGAGTCAAATAAAAATATGAAATTATTTGATTTACGTAATCCTTTGAAGATATAGAATGTATATATATATATATATATATATATGTATATATATTTTTATCGATGTATAAATTTTGTAATGGGATAAGATGTTTTCTTTTTTTTTTATTTTTCTTTTCTTCTTCGTTCGTTTTTTTTTCCTTTTCTTTCCGTTTTCTTTTGTTTTTTTTTTATTTTCTTTTTTCAAAGGAAATAAAAGTAATGTGTGGGCGATAAAGTCGTGTTACATGAATTATTTATATCCAATCTATAAATTATAAACTCGTTCTCGTACGACCTATGTATGTATGATCCGATGATATACGTCAATGTCTACTACTCCTACGATTGTAGAGAGAGGATCGTCTGTATAGTATGAACGGGGAAAGTGGGACAGTAGAGTTCTTTTTCGTTTGGACAATGGGCACCATAAATTGCGCGTACTTATATGTTATGACGTTTATATCAAAAATTAAGTACGTAAGTCGCGATTCACAGGTGAATTCCTAAGACGATCTTAGCATTTCTATGTACCTATGTACTTTCTAATATTATTCTATCGTATCGAAGCCATTGCAATAATAATAATAATAATAATAACAACAACAACAACAACAACAGTAATAATAATAATAATAACAATATTAATAATAAACAATCGTCGTCGTATTATGTATAAATAAAAAAGAAAGAAAGAAAAGAATCATAATAAACGCAAATCAAT
The DNA here is from genome assembly GCF_912470025.1 of Vespa velutina. Taxonomy (NCBI): domain Eukaryota; kingdom Metazoa; phylum Arthropoda; class Insecta; order Hymenoptera; family Vespidae; genus Vespa; species Vespa velutina. The sequence continues at coordinate 18,261,136 of NC_062188.1, read as the reverse complement.
AACGTAACTTTTTTCAAAATCGATAAAGTATTTGAATTACGCGCGACATAAAACGTCGCGATATCTCTCGTAAATTCTTGGAACTATCGACTGGAACGTCGATCGGCACGTTAAGTTAATCGTTAGAATACTAGGAACAATAAGAATCTATGATTTTCTTACGCGTACCATATGTATATATATATATATATATACATATATATTTATATATACATACATACATACATATATACATATATATATATATACACATACTTTGGTCTTTGGAAAATTCGAATATGCCGGGCTTTTGACGATTCCCCAAGATGGCGGTCATCGATGGTAAGGGGACAAACGAAGACAGTATTATAACTAGGGACTCTACCACGCCCAATCGTCGACGTCCGCGCGTCTATCCCTCTCTCATAATTTCTCTTCGTCCCACCAACGAACATCGCGGCATGCGCTTTCGCGCGTCATCCTTACTCGTCTTTTGCCGTTCGTCCTCCCCACCACGACGACGATTATTCGTTCGTGTCGACGGCGGCATCGGCGGCGGCGATGACGATGGTGGCGGTGGTGGCGGTGGCGGCGGCGACGGCGGCAGCGGCGGCGGCAGCGTTGAACGGCGGCAACGGCGGCGACCGGCGGTGGCGGTGCATCGTGTCTCTCTCATAGCCACGGAGCATGCCAGTCGGTTTTTATCCATTGTACGGTACGGTACACGCAAGACAATTTCGACGTTTACAATAGTCGTGCCTGTAGGGCGCTTTAAAAGACGATCACGAGGGATCGTCTTTCTCTCTCTCTCTCTCTCTCTCTCTCTTTTTCTTTCTTTCTTTCTCTTTTTCTCTCTCTCTCTTTTTCTCTCTCTCTCAGTCCCTATCCGTCCATTCTCTTAGCATTTCGCACGTACTGTGTGAGAGCGCGAACGACAGAAGAAGAGAAAGAAATTATAGCAATAGTGGTAGTGGTCGTGTTCGTTCTGGTGGTGGTGGTGGTGGTGGTGGTGGTGATAGTACTAGCAGCAGCAGCAGCAGCAACAGAAGTAGTAGTAATATAGTAAGTGTAGTAGCAGTGTAGTAGAGTAGGAGAAGTAGGTGGGGGTGGTAAAGGAAGAGGAATTAAAGTAGGAGGTGGTAGTGGTGATAGTGGTGGTGGCAGTGGTGGTGGTGGTGGTGGTAGTCGTGGTGGTGGTGCTGCTGCTGCTGTTGTAGCGGTGGTGGTGGTGGTGGTGGTGCCGGTGCTGGTGCTGGTGGTGGTGGTGGTGGTGGTGGTGGTGCTGGTGGTGGTGGTGGTGGTGGTGGACCGCGGTTCGATAACCGACGAATCGCATCGTTGCAAACCGGCCTGGACCGCATCGTCGGATACGCGTGCTCTCCTTCAAAAACGGAAGGAGGAAAAAGAGAAACATCATTCTGTCTGTTTTCCTCGTGGCCAAATCGACAACAAAAGGATCAACAACGAGTGACCCGGCATTAAGTTCGAGAGCGCACAACTAACGTGCAAATACGAAGTAAGAGAAATAAAAAGAAGGTGCGCGCTCCCGTCACGGCAGCGGTGCCGGCAGCCATTGCCGTTTTCTTCTTCATCGTGTCTCCTCTCGCACTTACGATCGCGCGCTCCTCTGCGTCGATACGGTTGCGTTATACCGGGTGTACCCGAACGGTACTTGCCCCCTCCCCTTTATTTTCTTCTTCTCCCACTCTGTCTCTTTATCTATTTCTTTCGTCTCTCTTTCTCTCTCTCTCTCTCTCTATCTCTCTCTATCTCTCTCTCTCTCTCTCCAATACACACACGCACACACGCGTATTATCTTTCGTTTCATCGTTTTCTCTTCACCGTTGACTCGTGTGTCTCGTGTTAAACCACGCGAGTTTCAATGTCGATGAGTTTCGACGTCGCTCGTGACTCGTGTTCGTTACGTACGTACGACTAACTCCGTCGATAAAACAGAACTCTTTCTCTCTTTCTCTCTCAGTATCTTTCTGTTTCTCCCTCTCTCTCTCTCTCTCTCTCTCTCTCTCTCTCTTATTCTCTCTCTCTCTCTCTCTTCCATTCTCTCTATCCTCTTCTTAACCACTCTCCCAACATATCTCTCGCTTCCATCTCTTTCTCTTCCTCGCGTATATGCACGCTATGCACGTGCATTCAATACATGTGCGTGACACGCACGTCGAGCCGAGCCGGGTCTCTCTTCGAGTGACGTTAACCTCATCCTAATCTACTCGCGTCCTCTTGAAATCTCGAACGAGAGCTTATATCCGGCGATTTTCTCACGTTAGTCCGAGTATCGTACTCTATCGATTCGACTTTTTTTTTTCATTTTATTTTATATCATTTCATTTCATTTTATTTTATTTTATTTTGTCTCTTTTGTTTTTTTTCTTTTTTTTTTTTTTTTTTTTTTTTTTTTTTTCTCTTATTTTCGTCTATCCTTCCGACAACTCTTTCATTATTCTATTCGAATTAACATTTTCATTCTCCTATATTTTCATACCTTTTTTATATATATATATATGTATATATAAACAAAGTGTAAAAATATTCATATTATTATTCGCAATTCTTAATTTTTTTATATTATTATTTCTATATACTAACTATTTCTATATTATTATTTCTGCATTATAATTTTACGTATTCAATAAGAACGAAATAATAATAATAATAATAATAATAATAATAATCTTACAATTACAATTAATCTCAATATAATATATTAGTACTATTTGGAAAAATGCGAAATTATCGCTTGTATAAAATATAAAATGATCGATCGAACGTTTTGATAATCATCGATAGTTCAATTTCAATTGAAGAGAAATACGTAAGATTCCGATCGTAAAATTTCTTAGATCGAATAGAGAAATGAGGAGGAGGGGTTGGTGACGGATGGGTAGCGTAAGGGAAGATGTTAGTATGTGATAGAAGGGATCGGAACGGTCGATTCTTGTCAAACATTAGGATAACGGGTGTTACGAGGAAATTTATGTGACAATGATATTAGACGATGAAGAATATTCACCAATGGAGAAGATCGATGCCTAAATCTTCATTTTCTTTCTTTTTCCTTTCATACGATAAAAGCCTATCGGTATTTACGGTATTACTTTTACATGTTCCTTATTCACATATCTTTTTCTATTTCTGTCTATCTCGTCTAGACAGAAAACGATAGAAATCTCTAATGCAAATAGCAGAAGAAAGGAAGAGGAAGAGAGAGAGAGAGAGAGAGAGAGAGAGAGAGAGAGAGAGAGAGAGAGAGAGAGAGAGAGAGACAGAAAAAATATACTACAGCCTAGTCTGTTTAAAGGGATGATGATAATCTTTAATACAAATAGAAAAGAGAAATGCAGTTAGAGAGAGAAAGAGAAAAAGAGAAATATATTATAATTGACTATTAAAAAAAAAAGAAACTCTATTTAAATAACTTAAATAACGAAGCAAAGAAAAAATACAAAAAAAGTAGATATTCCGCGGGAAAATTGTACTCCACTCTTTCTCTCTCTCTCTCTCTCTCTCTCTCTCTCTATCTTTATCTGTTTCTCTTTTGGATGTATCATTGCCGTGAAATTTTGACTTTTGTTCCTTCGGAAAAAGGGAAAAATTAGAGTGAGAGTCATCGATAAAGAAAGAATGAGAAAGAGAGAGAGAGAGAGAGAGAGAGTGAGAGAGATAAAAAGAAATCTTTTCTAAATAGTTAATATTTTCTTCTTCTACTCGATCCCACGATGAAAGAAAGAAGAAGAGAAAGAGAGAGAGAGAAAAGATATGTGTTATACTATCGAATAGATTTAATATATAAATCGTCTTAAATAATTTATCATAAATAATTAATCACAATGAAAATTTAATCGTTCACTTCTCTACGTCGCTATCATTCGGTATTATATTATTTAATATTATATCCCAACAATTATCTTGTAAAATATTATCGATACGATAATATCCAGATATATTATTATAATTAGCGAAGAAATGAGTTAACATCGTGTAAATTGATCGGAAAATTTATTCTACCGAGTAAGGTCGAAATTGAAAGGATGTAAAGATGTAATCATATGAACACATAGGCAAACTCGAGGAAAAGAATTCCATTAATATTCTGTCGCTGTTATAAAAGTTTAATCAGTTAAAAAAAAAAAAAATTAAAAAGTAGATAGGTATTATTCCTGGATCGTGGATTAATTGAAAAGAAAAAGAAGGAAAGGGAGAGAGAGAGAGAGAGAGAGAGAGAGAGAGAGAGGGAGAAAAGAAAAGAAAAAAAAATTCTTTGCAAATAAAAGAAAGTCGAAATTAAAGGAATTAAAAATGTAATCACGTAATCAAAAAAAGGGACTCTGACAAAAAGATCCATTAATATTCCGTCGCCGTGGTACAATTTTAATTAGTAAAGAAAACAGAGAGTAATCGTAGATTCGTGGATTAATTGAAAAAAGAAGAAAATAAAAAAAAAAAAAAAGAGAAAAAAATAAAGAAGAAGAAAAAACAAGGAAAAAGAAATTTCTTTTGCGAACGACGAAAGGCGAAATTTGATGGAAAGAGAAAATGTAATTGCGTGACCATAAGGGACACGAGGAAAAAAATTCCGTTTAATATTGCGTTAGAGTTGTTTAGTAAAAGATAATGTCAGACGTACATATGTATATTGTTTATCGCGAATAAACTTTTCGTAATATGAAAGAGAAACGTCAGACTAATTTAAAAGTTGGTATTGCTTTTCATTAGTCGCTTATTAGAAGCTTAGAATCCGTCGTTCCTTTTGAGAAGGATCCAATTATCATTTGTTATATTACTTCTTCTTCTTCTTCTTCTTCTTCTTCTTCTTTTTCTTCTTGTTGAACTAATCCATAATATCCCATAAGTACCCTTTCTATTATAACATCGAAATATCTTTCAATTTCGTAAATGATTTCTTTCCCCGACATATTTATTTATTACTTCTTAAATTTCTTCAGAACATTTCAAATCGATTTGAATAATAGATGTTCCGACGTTTCGAGATTCGAAAATTATTAAACGACGAAGAACGATGATTGTTCTGACGTCGAACGATCGTCGTTGGTCGTACTCGTCATCGTCTGGTCGGAAGTTATTCGAGATAATTTTCACGTGGCTTCCGACCTCGTCTAGATCTCTCTCTCTCTCTCTTTCTCTCTCTCTCTCTCTCTCTCTCTCTTTCTCTCTCTCTCTTTCTCTTTCTCTTTCTTTCTTTCCAGAGAATATATGAATATAAATTCGAATAAGTATTTGTGGGTTTATATACGCATATAAGTATATATATTATAACGAATTAGACATATGACAATAGCTAATTTTACATTATTAAATATAAATACTAATAACTAATAAATAACTATAAATACTAATAAATTAAAGAAAAGGAGTATATATATATATATATATATATATATTCTTTTCCCTTAATATTAAATATATATATATATGGTGTTGGACGTATAAATTTTTTCTTTTATAAATATTTAATAATTCCAAACGATTAGATCGCGTGTATAATTCGCATTATATAAAGAAACAAGCTATTAAAAAGAACTTCACGTCATGAATTATCACGTATATTCATTAATAATATAATAACAATTATATAGGTATGATAAAGATATATTTAATTAAGTTGAAAGAGAGAGAAAAGGACGAGAGAGAGAGAGAGAGAGAGAGAGAGAGAGAGAGGTGTTGTTTCTAGAGAAGCTTTGTTATATAGTAATTTAATTCGGAGAACACTATGAAAATTAACTTAAAATATTGCATGCTCACGAAAATGTGTAACCCATCATGCAAGCAATGACGGTCATAGGAGAGAAATGGGGTAAAGTGTTATGGAAAGATGAGGGGTAAAGGAGCATGAGGAAGAGGAGATGGAGGAAGAAGAAGAAGAAGAAGAAGAAAAGGGGTGAAAGAGGGGAGGCAGGGGCTGGTTAGCTATTTTATCGACGGTCGTATCGAGACACGATGAAAAAGGTTATTGGATTACTTCTGGGTATCAGGTGTATCAGGTGGTTAGACGCATCGTTATCTTTATCCGCTCGGTACACCTGCTTCGCATATCACATAGATATTATATGCACTCACCTCGACGTATCGTGTCGCGGGATTCGCCTGCGAAATGCAAATGCGAACAATAATAATAAATGCGTTCCTTCTCGTATAATGTATGTATGTATGTATGTATGTATGTATGTATGTATGCATGTATGCATGTACGTATGTGCGTGTTGATAGCTATATATGTATATATGCAAACGTGACTACGATGACGCGTCCATAATACTTTCGTGAAATACGATTCATTGAAATGTTTTTTTCCCTTCTTTGTCTTTTTCTTTTTCTTTATTTTTTTTTTTTTTTCATTTTTATTTCTTTTCCTTTTTTTTTATTATTATTATTATTATTATTTTTCTTGTTAATATTTTTGTCGTCGTCGTCGTCGTCGTCGTTGTTGTCGTTGTCGTCGTTGTCGTCGTTGTCGTCGTCGACAGATTCGTATAAAAGTTGTTATTTTTCCTTTCCTTTTTTCTTGTTTTAATAATCAACGAATTATTTAACGAACGATTTTTTTTCAACTTGTAATAACAATGATAATAAATGCGTACCTTCTTGCTGAACGTATATATACATATATACGTGTGTGTGTGTGTATGTAGATAGCTTATATAAGTATAAATGGGTAAATATATATATATATACTAACGTGACTATGATGATCCATTTATAATACTTTCATGAAATACGATCGATTGAAATGCCTTTTTCTTTTCTTTTTCTCTTTTAAAAACAATCGAAAGAAAAATATCGTCGTCTTA
>NC_062188.1:18239333-18251833 GCF_912470025.1 Vespa velutina | reverse complement strand
TCTTTTATTTTGTCTTATTATTCCTAGTTGTGCACATCTCGAAAAATAATTTTAAGTTATACTTAAACACCTTAGGCACCTTGAACAATTCTCATTTATACGGAATAATTTTGACTCTTAAAACAATGTCATGTATATATATTTTTTTAAGCCTAGGAAATAATAATCAGTAGGTTTGGAAATTAGCATTTCTAATTTTGTCATTATAAAAGCAAAAAAAGTAAAATTCATGAATTATGTAACGAGCAAATTGTTTCAATCGAGCTCAAAGTTGATTCGTGGTGTTCTACACTTCACAGGCACAACAAAATTTATTATTATTATTATTATTATTATTATTATTGATTCAATAATTTTAATTTAACGAATTCATATTTAATTTAATCGTTTATTCGATTAAAAAATTCTTTTAAGAATTTATAAATCATTTAATTTAATTTTTTTTTTTTTTAAATGATTTGAATAAAGATTGATAAAAGAAAGAGTTAGATCGGATTTATTAAATTGGATTTTAAATAATTTGAGTTAAGTGTGTTAGTGCACGAAGTTGGATCGTTCAGTTTTAAATAATTTCAATTAAAAATTTTCTACAAAGTTGAGGCGGGGTGATAAGAGGGATTGAGAGGGATCGAGGGTTTGGTTAATTTCAAACCGTTTAAATTAAGAATTTTTTCTTAATAAACTTAATTTAATCTCCCGCGAATAATATAAAAAAATAAATTAAGAATGTTAACAAAGTTGTAATTTAATTCTAAACAATTTAAATTAAGAATTTTCCATTTTAATAAATTTAATTTAATTCTGTGCTAATAATAATATTAATTAAAAATTTTAACAAACGCAATCATAATTTCGATTATAATCTCGAAGTATTTAAATTACAAAAAGAAAAAAGAAACAAAACAAAACAAAACTTTTTTTTTCAAATACCTTTCCTTAACAAATTTAGTTTAATTTCCAAACAATCGAAATCAACAAGATTTTATTTTATTTCCTTCTTTAAACAATTTCTTCTCTTCCTATAAATATATAAAATATACTTTATTATTTAATGCACTTAAACGATTTGTTTATACATAATTTCATAGACACGTCAATTCTCTCGTAATAAAATATCAAACGAATTGCTAATGACGTGTGTTTTTTTCCTTATTTTTTTTTCTTTTTTTTTTTTTTTTTTTTCCTTTGATAATACAAAATGACGTTATTGATAACTCACGAACGTGAACGTATAAAACAACATTTTCATATTCATACCGATGGACATTAGCGATTAAACGAAATTGTTAGACGGGTGTATTAATGGAAGGAACGACGAATTGATCGATCGTTGCGTTGCGTTGCTGAAATGTAAACGTATCTGTTCGTTTAAAATATTCGATATGAATTACGTAGAATGGATGATTTGCAAAATGATCGAATAATAACGAGCGCGCTTCTAATTATTTTATCGATTTGATAATAAATCACGTATATATATATATATACGTGTGTGTGTGTAGATAGAGAAGTTTCTTAAAAAAAAATTGTTTAAAAATTCTATTCATTTTATCATCTTTACTTTTCTACGTATTACTTATATTTTAATTTTAATATCATATTTTTGACAAAAAAAAAAAAAAAAAAAATGAGAAAAAATAGAACCAAAAAGAAAATTTATCCGTACATAAAACATTTGTTAAAAAAATAATTTTGCTTTTTTTTTTTTTCTCTCTCTCTCTCTCTCTCTTTCTCTTTCTTTCTTTCTTTCTTTCTCTCTGTTTCTCTCTGCTTTTTCACATATTATTCATAGATTCTACATCGCTTTAGAAAATAGTCCGAACTAAGCGGATTTGCGTATTATTAGCTTGCAAGAAATCGATAATTCGCGATTGAACGTACGCTGGGATTTACCATGGATTTACGTAGGTGTCTCTACGTACATTTACGTATCCATCTTCGTTCTCATGACGAGTCCATTTATCTGCGGAATTTCATTCTAAAAGACTGGGGCTTTTCACTACCGATCGATGCATTGTGATCGTCGAGTCAATCTTCTACGAATTGATACGTCTCTCGCATTTCCTTTCACGCATGTAATTTCCTTAAAAATGAAAAACGAAAGATATATTTATATATATAGTATGTAAAAAAAGAAAATGGAAAGAGAATAAATTTATATCATGCCGTCAAATTAATAATTTTTCTTCGCATTAGAAAAAAAGAAAAAAAAAAAAAAAAAAGAAAAGAAAGAATTATGTAATTTATAAATTTATATAGCACGGCTCATATCCTAATGTATATGTATATACATAATACGTATAAAGGATATACTTGTTATATTAATTAATAAATATGATTACATAATATAATTAATATCGTAACACTTGAAAGTGCATGTACGTGTGCTTGTATGTATATTACATAATGTTATAGAGTATTAAAATATCTTTTTTCTTTTTTCTTTTTAAATAGTTAATATTTCAATTATCAGTATTATTAGTTTAGGGAATACAAAGAACAAAGTTTAATAAGACTTTCTCTTTCTTTCTTTCTTTCTCTTTTTCTCTCTCTCTCTCTATTTGTCCCTTTAAATCTGACAAATAGAAAAAGTTTATAACTTGCAACGTGTTGCTTCATTTTCCTTTTAGATATTTATATTTAAATACCTAACTGCACGAAAACTTTGCCCTATGGTCCGTTGTCACGAGAATTCGAGTATTCGAGTAGGTAATAGCATGGCAGAATGTCCTTTGGGAATAACTTCGACTTGGAAATTTAACCTTCCAAGGATAAAAGAGGCAAGAGGTTGTAAAAGGGTAAAGAAGTTGAAAACTATTTTATAAGTTGAAAGTGTAGAAGTAGTGAAAAAGTAAGAAATAAAGGAGGGAAGTAAAGATGGTGGCGTTTGATAAAACATAAAAAAGAAAAAAGAAAAGAAAAAAAAGAAAGAAAGAAATTATGCCTTTAAGGAACAATTTTATGAACGATATTACATGGCTATATATACATGTATATATATATATATATATATATATATATATATATATATATATATTTAGAATTAAAAAAGAATTCTTTCGAAGTTCTTTCCTCCGTTTAAATAAATATTTTCTTCAGGCTCGATCATTAATTTATTACGATTATATTAGTTCATACAAAATTCTTTTCTTTAAATAAATATTCTTTAAATATTTTCTTTATCATCTTGCTCATTATTATTATTATTATTATAATTATTATTATTTGACATTGTTATTCTATAGTCGATGATAATGATTAAATATTTTTATTTGTTAACCATGAAGATTAAAATAACATGACAAAGAAATTATTTAAACAATAAAATTACTTTCTTCGTTACAAATAAATATTCTTTAAATATTTATCACGATTGAATTATTATTATTATTATTATTATTATTATTATTATTTAAGACTGTCATTAATAATCAATGATAAAGATCGAACATTTTATAATCAATTATTAGCGTGAGAACAAGAAAATGTACTTATTTCGAGGTGTGAGAGATTACCGTGTAAAAGATAGCGATGCTGGATACCTTTTAGTTTTATCTTGCAATTAAAACGTTTTACGAAACGAATGTGAGGAATCTTTCACTCACAAAGAACCAAGTATTTGCCATTTCAAAGCATCGTAGAGTGTAAGAGCCATACTAAGAAAATGCCACAGAAATATATATATATATATATATATATATATATATATGTATGTATGTATCTCTTTCTCTTTCTCTCTTCCTCTCTCTCTCTATTTCTCTTTCTTTCTTTCTTTCTTTCTTTCTTTCTTTCTCTGACATATTGAGATTGCATTAGTTATGAAAACAACGTTTTCAAAAAGAACCTTCGTAATCTATTTCCTCGTCACGATCGTAAAACTCTCTAACGGGAGGCTGGAGTGTCCCTTTCGAACTAAATGCTAGTAGAGAGTTATGAAAGGTATGCTGAAAATAACTTTCAAGTACCAAAGAGTTTAGATGAAAGAACGAATTCGAAATATATATATATATATATAATACATCGACGAATTCAATATCGCCGAGATTTATTTCTATAATTAATTAATAAGGGTAATTTATGTGATTAAAAAAAAAAATATATATGTATGTATATATATATATGTTAAAGAAATTCGATCATTTTTTTTCTTTTCCTTTTTTTTCTTTTTTTTTTTTTTTGTTTTTCTTTCGATCGGAATATAAATAGGAAATTTAATAACTTTGATATTTCTACAACGTATGATCGACGATAGTTCGTCTCAAAGAAATTTGATCTTTTTGAAGTGAAACATCTTTAACGTTAATGTCCGTTATTTCGAGAGAAATCGAATCGAAATTACATGAAAATTTAATCTCATAGAAATTTTCTTCTGTATCGAATAATCAACGTATATGAATTATGAAAGTTGTTGAAAAAATGCACTTTATTTCTTTTCTTTTTTGTTTAATCGGAACGTTTCCATTGTTATTGTTTCGTTAATTAAAAAATTTTTAATGACTTTTAGACCGTGAAAATTTCATCTCTATGAGATTCTTTTCGATATCGTATAATTTAAACGTATGAAAATTGAAATAGAAACTTAACTTTCCTAATAAAGAGAAGTCTTCATTAAAAAAAAAAGAAAAGAAAAAAAAAGAGAGAAGAAAAAAAAAAGATAAAAGGAAAACTAAAATTTTCATACATTTCTATTCTAAGAATTAATGTTCGAAGTTTACTTTAGCATTATAAAAGGAAGAAATCATGTTAGACCGATCGTCGGTGTATCTCATGCCATTGTAATATTTAATGTTTCGCATTATCTTTCGAGCTAAAAGTTCATTCTAAAAGGTTAAAGAGATATCACATTCCTTGGACTCGTTACTCCAATAAAATTTATCCGGTAGATATGCAAATTTATTTCTAACCAAAAGAATGAGAAAGGAGATTATGAAAAAAAAAAAAAAGAAACAAGAAAAAAATACATAAATTCTGACATTTTACACAGTAACGCCGTACTTCATATACCTATTATTATAAATATTTTATCAATTTTTATCAGCTAATAATAATTTTTTGTTATGAAGAACGATTGACAAGAAAAAAAAAGGAAAAAAGAAAAAAGAAAATAAAAGTCAAGACTCCGATATAATAAAATTATAACAACTTTGTACATTATATATATATATATATATATATATATATATATATATATATATATATATATATATATATATATATATATATATATATATATATATATATTATATATATATATATATGTATATATTAATTGATTTTAATTGATCGATAATTTTTGTATTAAAGAACAATTGATAGAAAAAAGAAAACAAAAAAAAAACAAAAAAAGAAAGAAAGAAATGAAGAGTCCTAACATTGTTCGTAATAATATTCAACTATTCGTAACTAATATTCTATATGTATTTTTATCGGTCAATGATTTTTTTCATGCCAACGACGATTAATGATAAGAAAAAAAAATAAATAAATAAAAATAAAGCACACAATGACAATTAAGATCTGAAGTTAGGTTGTTGAAAAAAAAAAAGAAAAAAAAAAGAAAAAACAAGGAATTCGCGTGTTAAGGAAAAGTAGGTAAATGGGTTTGCGTGAGATGCTCCCAACGACGTCAATGGCCTTGTAATCACATTGCCTTGGTAAACTGTATAAATACGAGAGTGAAGCTCGACCGAGAACCGTATTATGAACCGCTTGTAAATTATGTAAGAACGCGGAGCCATTCAAGTAACAAGTTAATTATTCCTTTCGCTAGCAAACCTTATTTCTTGTTGACGTCGTCAACTTCGTCGTCATCGTCGTCATCGTTGACGTTGACATCGTTGGCAAAAAGTTGTCCAATTCCAAATTTAAATTGACATAGAGTTCTCCAATTCGAAGTTTGATAGAAATTATTATACCAATTTCGAATTAGTTTCTAATATTGTTTACAAGTCATTTTCAATATTTCATTTATTCATACATATATATATATATATATATATATATATATTCTATTTTATCCTAATCATATATATCTTTATGCTATTGTATATATTCTATCCTATTTTATCTGATATATCAGATATATAAATAATAACTATTTATATATAATTATATTTATAAATTATATTTCGTATATATTGGTTTACCGAAATTAAATTTTTTATTATTTAAATGCTGCATGAATATATTTGTATTTACATTATTACAATGAAAAAAATATATTTAGATGGCATTTAGAAAAGATAAAAAATTTGTTCAAATCATTATCCGAATTCTTTTTAAAAAGAAAACTACCTTTAAATGATATTTTTTTGCGAACGTAAACTCGTTGAGTCAGCGAGTCTACATATATATATATATACTACATTCCGTCGCAACGTTATAAAAACGAGTTTTGATTTTTTTTTTTTAAACTTCATTTATAATCCCATTCTATATACGTATATTCCAAGACGATTGATTTTAAATATGATGAAAAATAATATTCATCATTGAAAAGTATAATTTATTTATAATTAAATTAAATCCTTCAATTATTTCATATTTTTGTGGATTAACTTTGTATATAAATTATATCGATTTATTTATCGTTATGTTCTTCTAATTTATCATTTAAATATTAATGATTATTTAAAGTTTTTCTTCTTTTTATCTATCTACTTATCTATCTATCATTGTTTCTCATTAATGCAAAAGTTTCACCATTAATGCAAATGTTCCACAAGAAAAAAATCGGAAAAAGTTTCTTTTCAATTTTCTCAGTTTTTACGATTGCATTTGCTAATTGTATACATATATATATACAAACATATATATATATATATATATATATATATATATATATATATATATATAGGGTGAATCAAAAGTTCCTAATTGAATCTTAAAAATTAATCACTCATTCTGGAGACATTATTAAGACTTGCAATTGAGCTTATAATCTTAAGAGAAAAGAAAGAAAGATTGGTCTGTAAAAAAAAAAAAAAAAAAAAAAGAAAAGAAAAGAAAAATCAAAAGAAGAAAAAAGGAAATCTAATAAAAATATAAGAAAAACTATATTTTTATACTTGATAAATATATATTAGCGTTATAAGAAATTTTCTTACAATTAGTATAAATTTATTTTAATAAACGATAACGTTTATATACGTATATATATATATATATATATATATATATATATATAAAATTCAAAGATAAACACTGGTAAAATAAATGTTTAATCTGTCTTTAATACCATCGAGGAAACTTTTGACTCAATTAGGAACTTTTGACCCACCCTATGCATACATAAGTACATATTACATACGTACATATGTGTACATAGTATCTCGCGTGCAATTACGCGGAAGATGAACGGAATGTTTGAACGAGAGAAAAAACAAGTTCTGGCGTGTCCCGAACGAATTAATCATTCATCATCACAAGCCATCAGTACATATGTACAAATTACATATGTAATTACATATGTATATATATATATACATACATGCATGCATACAACATACATACATACATACAATGAATAGTTTTCATTTCCGTGAAAATCATTATCGTCTTAGTCGTGACGAGGGGGAGGTGAGGAAGAGAGAGAGAGAGAGAGAGAGAGAAGGGGTAGAGGGTGAAATGATTTCAATCATTGAAATCTTACATTTCTTTCTCGACTCGAAAGAAAGAAAGAAAGAAAGAAAAAAGGATCGCATTTCCAAATTTCTTTTTTATTTGTTTATTTATTTACTTATTTATTTTCTTTTTATTTATTTTTTCCTTCTTTTCCTTCCTTTCTTTTTTCTCTTTCTTTCTCTCTCTCTCTCTCTCTCTCTCTCTCTCTTTTCCATCAGATTTTTTTCCTTACTTCTATTTTTAGCGCATAACCATTATTATATTATTATTTCTCCTTTAAATTTATTTTCTTTTTAGTTCTTTATTTATTTTTATTTTTTGCGCGTCGTTCTTATTTCTTCAAAAGGAGGGCAAGAGTCTTGGGCAGAAATTTAAGTGTCGGATCGATAAATTTCTTTTTTTCTTCTCTCTTTTTTTTTTTTCCTTTTATTTTCTTTTGTTCATAGATTATATGAAAAAAAAAAAAAAAAAAAAAAAAAGAAAAAGAAAAATACAGGCGAGTAATAATATAAGTCATTTATTATATTAATCCTGTATTAAGTAGTACAATTTTTTTGAAGAATTTACATCGATACATACTATTCGATATTATATACTTATTTTTATATAATCATGTTGAATATAGTAATCATATTGTCTCGTTATATAAATGTATTCCTCACTATAATGATACTGTATGTACCATACGCAAATTGTACTGAAAGTATCATTATATCGATATATTATATTATATTAAGTTGAATATAAAAAATATGTTGTTCATTATAGTCATACTTAATGTCATATCAAATATCATATTATAAATTTAACCATAACTTTCATCATTATCGAATAAATTATTCTTTCGTTTAAACGTGAAACCAAACTATTCCGTCATACGTAATTAATATTAATTTTATTATTGGATTAGTTCAAATTTAATTGAAATCAATCAATCGATTTTTCATAGTAAATTTTACGTTCGATTTAATGATGAACGAAAGAGTGAAGGAAAGAGGAACGTAGGGTAAATAAAAAGAGTAAATAAAAAAAGTAAATAAAAAGGAGGAAAAAAAGGAAGATGGAAAGAAAGAAGGGAAGGAAGAAACAAAAAGAAAGAAAGAAAGAAAGAAAGAAAGAAAGAAAGAAAGATGGAAAGAACTAAAAATTCAATAAACGTCGTGGTCGCCGTTCTGTCGGTTCCACAAGAAAGAAAGAAAGAAAGAAAGAAAGAAAAAAATAAAGAAAGGAAGGAAGGAAAGAAAGAAAGAAATAAATGTCTCTTTGGGTACGTCTCGTGTCGCATTTAAAATGAATCGAACGAGACACGTCGCTCGAGCGAGGAAGATATACTACTTGCGAGAGAGGAAAAATGAACGAGCGTGGGGAAACGAAATAGAGAAAAGTTTAAATGAAATTTATATATACACATACACTATACATATATATACACGCGCATCTAACGCGCTACTACATGGTTATATGTATGACGTAGAGCGACCGCTTTTCTTCGCATTTCGTTTGCTACAGAAAAGCTGGAAAAAATGTTTAACATTAGAACGGTAAAAATGAGTCAAAGGAAATTTTCGAATATAATATTGAGAAATATTCTCTCTCTCTCTCTCTCTCTCTCTCTCTCTCTCTCTCTCTCTTTCTCTATGTGTATGAAATAGGGAAAGATAGAGATAAATTATGTCTTTGGCTTTCTTATTATTCATTTTATATAATATCGCAGAATCCAATTTCTATTTTCTCTTCTTTTCAATTTTATCCACTTTTTCCTTATTTTCTTATTACATTTTTACTGAAAAAAAAAAAAAAAAAAAAAATAAAAAAAATAAAAACATGTAAAAAATAAAGAGACAGAGAGGGAAAAAAGAGAGAGAGAGAAAATAATGTCTTTTATTACAAGAAATGGCAATTTCGTTACTAATTGATGTCTAGCACGAGACAAAAGTGATAAATGTTTCGAGAAATTGAACGAACGTTTGATTTACATCTTTCAAGTTTTGCCTTTAAATTTAACTTCAACTTCTTCTCTCTCTTTGTTTCTCTCAACTTCTTATTTTCTTTTTCTTTTCCTCTTCCTCTTTCATTTTATTTCTTAGAATCTTTTACTTTTTCTTCGTTTTTCTTCTTGAAGAAGTATCGATATCGACAAAATCTTCAAAAGATATCCAAGAAAATCGTGATTCTTGTTCGATAATAACATATCTATATGTATATAAGTATAATATATGTGTGTATATGTGATGTGTGTGTGTGTATTTCTCTATCTATGTATGTTAGTTATTTCGTTTGGATTTAATATACATACACATACACGCGTATCGATAAAATCTTTCAACGTCATCAATGCGATTTCTATAGAACGTGTTCAATTTGAAATCGAAAACCAGTTAAGTTATATATATCCAGATATTTTACGAATATGAAAGTTTTATACGCACGAATCGAATGGCTTTGATGGATAATTCAAATTGCATTGTGAAATCTTTTTCAATGATTTCAATTTTTCCTTGTTTTTCTTTTTTTTTTCTCTTTTTTTTTTTTTTTTTACCAAATTTTATATTTTTCAAAATTGTATAGAATGTATATATATGTCATGCTAATTATCAATTTTATATATGTATATATAAATGTATAAATATAATTAAATATCGGATAAATATCATTAGACATTAAACCGAAAAGTGTTCGAAAGTATGATTCGAAATTTTTAGAAAATCGATCAAAATTATATTTATAAAAACAATAATTAAAATTTAAACATTTATGTATATATATATTTGGATTAGAAATTCTTAGAAATAAAGAATAAATATATATATATATTAAAATTTCTATATTTATAAATTATTATTGTTGGTTATTACTATAATTATTATTATTGTTATTATTATTATTATTATTATTATTATTATTATTATTATTAATTTATTATAATCATATGTCGATTAGAAATTTTTCGGAATAGAATATTCGCAATACAATTTAGATTCATTAGATTCATTAGATTCATTTTCTGAATTTATCTAATAAGAACTTAATTATTTTATAGTTTTACTCGATCATTTAGATTAATTGCAAAGATAGAGGAATGAACGTTGGTCACATAATATATAGAAAGTTATATGCGTTGGTATGATCTCAGAGTCATAGGAGAATACGTCATCAATTTTTTTATAATTTCTATGACGAATCATATGAAAGATATAGGGTGGGCCAAAAGATCCTAAGATCTAAGATTTTAATCCTAAGATATTAAAGATCAAGTATTCTTTTTATAGATTTTTTTTTTTTTTTTGGGATTGCTGTTAGTCGCTTTACAAAGTCATAGCTTATAATTTTACAATGTGAAATTGTAATTGGCCTAAAAGATCTCTTAAAAGTTTAATCGATTTTTATAATTCACCTTAGTACTTTGAATTCAAATTATATTATGTATAAAACGTAATACCGCTTGTGATGTATATCCAAAAAGTTAAATGATTTAGAAGACCTTCATATATTCATTTTGATGAGATAGTGCTTTTCAAAGAGGAACTTTGATCAGTTACTTTATCGAATATTGGATTACGAGCTTCGTTTCATCGTTGTTCTAATATAATTAAATGTAAAAGAATATAATTAACATAAATTAAAAACAATTGTTGACAATTCAGTCTACTATTTCTTTTTTTTTTTCATTCAGATTTTTTTTTTTTTTTTTTTTTTTTCATATAAAAGTAAAGATAAAAAAAAAAGTGTTGTTTAAATCAAATATTATATTACGAGCTTTTCTTTCATTGTTGTTTGATTGGAATTCTTGTAAAAATTTATAAAGAGAGATGGAAGGGGGGGGGGAGGGGGAAATAAACATAAATATCAAAACGATTATTCGCCTGGCATCTCTCGTTTTACTTTTCATTTCAAGTTGAAAAATTAAAAATAAAATTATTATACAACGATAGAGAGAAAGAAGAATGAAGAATAAAATCTGTTAAAAAATATTAAATAAACCCGAAGAAAAAATTCAATATCGAACGTCTCGTGTAAGCCTATAATCGCTTGTCGTTTAGAAGAATAAAATAAAATTAAAAAAAAAAAAAAAAAAAAATAAATAAAAAGAAAATAAAAAAAAAATACGACGAATGAGAAAAAGCGATTTCATTAATCCGATTATACTAGACACAAAAGAAGGTAAAAAAAAAAAGAAAAGAGAAGAAGGGGAATTTACGAAGTGCTATTATTATTAAAAGAGAAAGATTGTAAAATGTACGTCTGTGTACGGTATACATATTAATAGTTGAGTCCATTTATCGGACGTCATATTAAACCCAACGTTATTTCCACTTTGTGCTAATTACGAAACTAGTAATTACGGCCTTCCCAGATGAGACCCGTGGCACGCCTCAACCACCGCCATCGTTCGACCAACGTCGATACCATGTATTCCGATTAGTTTGTCGATTATTATAGTTATAGATTATTATAACGTTCGATATAAGACCGAACTATACGTGCATGCATACGTCGATGTTCATTTGAATGTTCGAATAAATCGTAAATATTTTCTGACGGCGAGTTTTATGAAATTTTGCAATTTTTTTTTTTTTTTTTTTTTTTTTTTTTACTTTATTTTTTTTCTTTTTTTTTTTTTTCTTTTTTCTTGAGATAATTCAAGATCTCTTATTTCCAATATTCGAATAAATCAAAAATATTTGGCTAATAATTTGATTCTCAAAATCGAGAGTATTTTATAATTTTTATTTTTATTCATGTATCTTTTTTAATCGTTTTATTTTTAATATATATATATATATATATCTCCCTCTGTCTCTGTCTTTCTTTCTTTTTTAGGCGGTGGTGACAGCAACAAAGGAAAGAGTAAGAAATGGCGGAAGATACTTCAGTTT
>NC_062188.1:18234333-18236833 GCF_912470025.1 Vespa velutina | reverse complement strand
ATTCTTATCTCGTTGACCAATAAATCTTTTTTGTGCTCGTTTCGGAAAAAAGAAAAAAAAAAATAAAAATAAAAAGTGAAAAAAAAGAAAAAAGGAAAAGAAGAAAAAAATTATTATCGATTATAATATATAAACGTTGGTTGTAAAAAATTGTAATCTTTAGAATAGATGCCAGGGTACGACACGCGAGGTCGGATCTAAATTATCTCTATGTCTTTCAGATATCTCCAATGGAAATGGTTGGAGGCTCAACCGGTAACCTACAAGACGTTCCGTATGTATAGAGTCCTTGGTAAAGGTGGTTTCGGTGAGGTATGTGCCTGCCAGGTCAGAGCGACCGGTAAGATGTATGCCTGTAAGAAACTCGAGAAGAAGAGGATAAAGAAGAGAAAGGGAGAGGCTATGGTACTGATTGAAAAGAATATACTACAGAAGATCAATTCTAAGTTCGTTGTTTCGTTAGCCTATGCATATGAGACTAAGGATGCCCTCTGTCTTGTTTTGACGATTATGAATGGGGGCGATTTGAAGTTTCACATTTACAATATGGGCGGTGAGCCTGGTTTCGATATTAACCGGGCTAGATTTTATGCTGCTGAGGTGGTATGCGGTTTGGAACATTTGCATCTTCAAGGTATTGTTTATAGGGATTGTAAACCAGAGAATATATTACTCGATGATCATGGCCATGTTAGGATATCTGATCTTGGCCTGGCTGTAGAGATTACCGAGGGTGATATGGTACGCGGTAGAGTTGGAACTGTTGGTTATATGGCACCTGAAGTGATAGACAACGAGAAATATACATTTTCACCTGATTGGTTCAGTTTCGGTTGTCTTCTTTATGAAATGATCGAGGGCCAAGCTCCATTCAGAGCAAGAAAAGAAAAGGTTAAACGCGAGGAAGTTGACAGAAGAGTTAAAGAAGATCAAGAAAGGTATTCCACCAAATTCACCGAGGAAGCTAAGAGCCTTTGCCAGCAGTTACTCAAGAAAAGTCCGAAAAACAGATTGGGCTGCAAGTGCGGCAGGCATGGGGCGAAGGAGGTCAAACTTCATAGTTTCTTTCAGTGCTTAAACTGGAAGAGGGTCGAGGCTGGTATGTGGGAACCGCCATTTGTGCCGGATGTGAGTAGGTGTCGTGATAGATTGTCTTTCTCTTTCTCTCTTTGTCTCTCTCTCTCTCCCCCTCCTCTCTCTCTCTCTCTCTCTCTCTCTCTCTCTCTCTCTCTCTCTCTCTCTCTCTCTCTCTATTCTTATATCATCCACACCTTTCCATTTTTAATATTCCTCATTATATTAATTTGATTTAATCAAGTCGATTAAATTTACATTTTTACGATTCAATTTTTATGTATAATAAATAAATCCATCGATATTTCTTGACTTAATCTAAATTAATGTTCCTAATAAAAAAGAAAAGTCATCCTATTTCAGCCTCACGCTGTCTACGCTAAAGACGTCCTAGACATCGAGCAATTCTCGACGGTGAAAGGTGTTAATCTCGATGCCACGGACGACACCTTTTACAGTAAATTTAACACGGGAAGCGTATCCATTCCTTGGCAAAACGAGGTAAGCAGTCTTGTAGAAAAAAAAAAAAAAGAAAAAAGAATAAAAAAAAAGACAATTCAAACATACTCGACACACAAATCTCGTTCTATAATACTTTCATGATATCGTGACTGACTACTAAAACAAAGTGTTTGTGCCAAAGAAGAGACTTATATGGTTGATTACCTTTGATCTTTACCAATAAAAATGCCAAACCTTTGACTCTCGTATATTTAAGTGACGACACGTCATAAAGATCATTCATGTCGGTATTCATTGGTCATAAAGGAATGACCAAAACTCTTTATTATAAGGAAATCCTGTTTTTCTTATTCTTATAGATGATAGAGACTGAGTGTTTTAAGGAACTCAATGTGCTAGGTCCTAACAACACGCCTACTCCAGACTTATTGATAAATTATCTACCACAGAGCAACGAGAACAGAGGCTGTTTTCCATTCCGTAGAAAGGTACATACATCGAATAATAATAATAATAATAATAATAATAATAATAATAATAATAATAATGGTTGGTTCATTGAATTTCCATGTATAAATCCCAATCACATTTTTATAATGATCCATATAGTAAACAAAAAAGGAGAGAGAAGGAGAATGAAATCCTAATAATTAATTAAACAAATAATTTAAAAAACAAATATATATATATATATTTGTCGATACAAAATTTTTCGTATCTCATTAATCCTATTAATGCTTTGAATAATAAACAAAGAATCTGTCCAAAAAAAGAAAATACAATTTTCGATCAATTAAGAGCTCTGATAATAAAAAAAAAAAAAAAAAAAAAAAAAAAAAAAAAATATGCATATATACGCATGTATAACGAATAATACCTTTTTTTTTTTTTATTGAATCATTTGTATCACCAAGCAATAAATTAATTAACCAATGATTATTTTTATTAAGGAGAAGCAGAGCGC
>NC_062188.1:18214333-18226833 GCF_912470025.1 Vespa velutina | reverse complement strand
AAAATAAACGCATTTTTTTCAATATACGTTCTGTTATCTAACTTCCAAGGCTGAAACTTATGTTAGATACGAATTATTAGAAAAATGTATTTTGCATTTTTATGTTCGCGTTGCTCACATATATATATGTATATATATACATATGTATATATATATATATATATATATATATATATATATATATATATATATATATAGGTGAACAAACAAACAAACAAACAAACAAACAAAATATATATATATATATATATATACGTAGATATATTTTGTTTATTTGTTTAATTCTCTGATTAGCTTAATCGGTGATCTTTATTGTCACATACATCAGATTGCCTACCGTTGTTGATACATTGCAATAGATTAGAAAAATATATGTATATATGTATGTATGTACATACGTTTTATATATCTCGATATTTAAACTTTGTTATCTAAAACGACGATCGAGCTATAACGAATTTTCTATTGGATCGAATAATTTATTTATTCGTTTATTTATTTATTTTTTTTTTTTTTTCAAGAGGAACTCGTTATCCCATTTTTGTTTTTTTTTCTTTTTCAAAAATCATCGATATATGATAATCCTTTAGTTGATTGAAATTTTATAGGATTATTTTCTTTTTTTCTTTTTTTTTCTCTTCGACGTTCGACGAATTCGTTTTAGAAAAAAAAAGAAAAAAAAAAAAAATTGAATCTTTAATCGTTCGAAGTATTGAACAAAAGAAACGGTAGGCACTCCGATAAAGATTGATGACATTTAATGATACTCGATTCTGATGATTCACCATAAAATACAGAGTTACCACTAGTAGGTAAAAACGATAAAAATTATCATTAAAAGATCATTAATCTTTTTGTATCTATTTTTTTCTTTCTTTCCTTTCTTTTTTTTTTTTTTGTTTCTTTTAATCCATAAAGCCATCGGCGACTCGTCCATTCGCCGTTTGTCTTTTTCTATATTGATTCTAATACTATTATCCTAGTTCTATAACTTAGAAATTAATATTTAATAGGAATGCTGTGAGAAGAAATATCGTTGACAGCAAAGACAATGAGAATAGATCACTAAATACAAAATAATGATTTTCAATCGATCTTCTCTCAATCACAACCAAAATTTTCGTTTAATGATTGTTAAATATTTTAATATGATATTTTTATGTATATAATGTGTATATTATAAATTTCAAAAAATAAACTAAATTTTATGCTAGGAATGAATAAAAAATAATTGTAATATATATATATATATATATATATATATATATATATATATATATATCTTGAATTATACGTAATATTTAAAACATAAATAAATGATAAATAAATCTAAGAAAAAAAAAGTATATATATATATAACATATATAAAAGTATATATATGTTGTATATAGGGTAGGGCAATAACTTTGATTACCTTGAATATCTCATTTTTTTTTTGGAGATATGGAGAAACTTTATTACAAAAATCATACAGTACGAAAGAGACCATAATATACTGGTAATATACTTTTTGCAGATGGATACGTGAAAGACATATGAGGGTCAATCGTGTATTTTTAAATGAAATCATACGTTTTTGATCGCATTAATCGATGCAGCTCGACATTGTTTATAAAAATAAAAAAAAAAGTATTAATCAATGTATTGTTGAAAAATTATTAACTTAAGAGATATTTTAATTTAAATATTGCTACGAAACCATATGATCGGACAAAAATATAGTAAGATTATTATAATAATAAGTAAATAATAATAGTAAGTAAATTACGAAAGAAAAGGTCTTTCAAATTTTCGTCCTTTCAATATTTTAAATAAACAAAATCAAATTTACAATGTTTAATTGTAATAAAAATTGAATTGATATTTAATATAGTTATGTCTTTTTATTACGAAATAAAGAAAGAAAGAGAGAAAAGTGAAAAAACAATAAAAATCAATTAAAAAAATTATTAACAAAATCGATTTTATTATATCGATATTATTGCAATATTTAAATAAATAAAGAATAAATTATGCTTTAAAACGATGTATTTTTCATATCTCTACGACTTTTCGTTCCGAAGATATTGGCTTCGAAAGATTTTCATTCATAATTCGTATACTACACCTGTTCGTAGTAATAGTATAGTAGTAGTAACTTGTCCAGCTGATCCGCGTAAATTCTTAGAATTTATATAGGTCAGTGTGCCATCTGGTTAATATGAATGAAATTATATAAGCTAAATGGATCAACGTAACTATCTTCTATTTACATAGGAATATCTTCGGAACTAAAACTCGTAGAGACTTGAATCAAATATCATTTTAAAGGGCATAATTTACACTATTTGTTCAAAACGTATTGTTAATAATTAATTAACAATTTGTTATAAACAATTTTTCTAAACAAATTCTTACGAACTTGATCTCTCTAAATTAGCAAAAAAAAACAAAGAAAATAATTCGGACTAAGATTGATATATAAAGTTACATAAATTAATAAATAATTAATAAACAAAATTATTTCTTTATCAAATAAACAAATGTGATCTACATTATCAATCGCCACGTCATTCAATTACATGGCAATATCTCCAAAATTAAATATCATAGAGATCAGAAAAAAATACAAAGTTAAAAAAAGTACAAAGTAAGAGCAAAGTAAGCGCTGAGTAAGCGCTTATAAATCATAATCATAAACCATTAAATTATAATCATAAATCATTACTCAGCTCTAAACTAATAATTTTTCAACATATATGGGTTATACAATTTTTTTTTTTTATATAGAATGTTGAGCTGCTTCGATCAATGCAATCAGAAACATACAATTCTATTAAAAAAAAAAAAAAAAAAGAAAAAAACACACCTAACCTTCATATGTCCTTCACGCGTCCACTTATTACAAAAGTATTACTACTATATTGTCGCTATCTCTGTATCATATAACTTTTGTTTGATTTTAGAAAAAAAACAAAGATATTCAAGATAATTAAAGTAATTACTCCACTCGATATATATATGTGTGTGTGTGTGTGTGTGTGTGTATGTGTGTATATATATGTATATACACATATATATCAAAGAATATTAATGGGCTAAAATAAAAATCGAGTTGTCGATTTAAAATAAAAATAAAATAAAGTAAAGTAATTATAATTATAATAAAAATATTAATAATAATAATAATAATAATAATAATAATAATAATAATAATAATAATAATAATAATGATTATGAAGGACGATTCGCCGAGGACTTTTTATCTTAGAAGAATAAATCGAAGATAGAAATTAAAGTAAATAAATTTTTTTAGCAAGTCTACGCCATTGGGTTAGGTGTTTGTAAATTAAAAAAAAAAAAAAGAAAAAAAAAGAATAAAGATAAAAATAAAAAATACTTGGTCCTAGAACGGCTCGATTTAGGGATATGTAATATCGTCGAGAAACGCGTTTTTTTCGATCTAAAAGTGATCTAACAAAAGTTCGCGATCCTAATCGATGAGAAACGCTCGTTTTTATTTCTTTCTTTTTTTTTTTTCTTTTTTTTTTTCAGTGAACAAAGAAAAACTCCTTCTCCAATGAAATTCTTTCGATAAAATCACAAATTACAAGATTACAAGAACAACGGGAAGCATTCAACGAGCAAAGCTTTCGTACATACACACACACACACACACACACACGCGCATTTATATATATATATATATATATGTATATATATATATATATATGTACATAAAAACATGAATTTATTTTACGAGGAAAGCTCAAACACGACAGACCGAAAGCTTCGTGAGAGAAAGGAGCTTTCTTTGAAAAGAAACGTCGCAAAAACATTCGTAGATTTTTCGATTAATTAATAATTATTTAAAATAGTGATTTTTCAAGGAAGAAATATATGAGCATTTGAAACAAATAAATATATGATACATATACACTTGACGCGTAAATTTCCCTTTTTTTTTTTTTTTTTTTTGTTCTTTTTTTATATATATATATGTATAAACCTACGGTATACTTCGTAGTTCAAAATTTGTTTTCATTATTCTTATTCTTTTTCCGTTTCTTTCTTTTTTTTCGAAGCACCTTTCATAATCAAAGAATATATATAAATATAGAAATATTTGATTAAAATGATATTTGTAATAATATCGAAGAGCATAATTATTTCGTTAAAATTATTGCTTGAGAATTAAAAAAAATAGATATATATATATATATATATATATATATATATAAAATAGATTAAAAATTATAATCTGGTATTAAGATGCTGCAAATTGTCGACTTATACATATAACTTCGTAATATTTATGTACATGAATTTGCAAAAAAAAAAAAAAAGGAAATCGTACGAATAATTTTTGCGAGTAATCGATCGTATCCCAAGGGAATCGATCGAATTAAAAAAAAAAAAATTATTACCCTAATTAATCCCTCATAGGATTTCTCTTAGGAACAGGGAAAGAATAATTTAAAAAAAAAAAAAAGAGAGAGAGAGAAGAGAGAAGAAGAAGAAGAAGAAGAAAGTATTATATGGACGAAAAAAAAAAAGAAAATATGAAATAATAGAAGGAAAGAAAATATTTCTATAATAAAATAATATTACAAATAAATTTCATTAAAATACTGGAGATAATTGTCGGGGAGATAAAATCGTCCGATTATACAGCGAGCGCGGGAGATACATATTTTATGTAACATTTCTTTTATATGGATATATATATATATATATATATATATATATATACAAGCGGTAAATGAATTAATTAATCCATCAACCAATTAATTAATTAATTAATTAAGTAATTAATTAAATAATCAATCAATCAATCAATCATTCACAAGGAATAACTCGCGTTTCAACATCGATGGCAGTAAAATTACAATATTTATCATAAAACTATGATGCAACATTGACACGCGCCGGGCACCGCGTGTCAACGCGGTAACAAGCGTTCGCCGAATTGAATTTGCCACTATTCTTTCGTTTTTTTGTTTCCTTTTTCTGTTTTTCTTTTCTCTGTTCTGTTCTTTTTTTGTTTTCTTCTTTTTTTTTTTTGTTTCGACGACTACAAACAGACGTCGTCATTATATTTAGCATATTATTATATTTAGTGGTAAATTCAAATCGACGAAAAGACGCAAGTCATTTTAGTCGTGACTCGTCGTAAACATCGTCATATATATCGTCAAAATCGATCGGGAACGTTTTCCTTTGTTTGTTTGTTTGTTTGTTTGTTTGTTTGTTTATTTGTTTTTAGGCCAACACTTTTTTTCTCTTCGCACGTTGACATTTGTTGATTTTTGTCGAACGAAGAAGAAGAAGAAGAAGAAAAAGAAGAAAAACGTTCGTTGGTATTTCGCGAGGAAAATATTAACGAAATTCTTCTTACGGATGCTGAGAGAAAAAGAAAGAGAGAGAAAGAGAGAAAGACAGAAAAAGAGAGAGAGAGAGAGAAACAGAGAAAAAAAGAAAAAGAAGATACAATGAGGACGACGAAGATACAATGAGGAAGATCAGAATTTTGGGATTTGATTGACAGTATCCTACTTCAATATGGCTGCCTCTTGTCCTAGGACACTCTTAATCCCTAATCCCTTTTCTTGTCTACTTCTTTCCGTCTATCTTCGTTCTACCTTTTTCTTCTTCTTCTTCTTCTTCTTCTTCTTCTTCTTCTTCGTCTTCTTTTTCTTCTTCCTTCTTTCCTCTTTCTTTTTCTAACGCAAGCGAGGCAATTAGACCTGAGCTGGTTTAGACTTCCCGACGACCACCATTATCTTCTGCAGGAACTTTGTGGTACCTACTGCAATTTAACAAAAAAAAGAAAAAATAAAAATCCAAGAAATTAAAATTAACAAATTCATTTCCCATTATCATTTTACAATATCCAATAATTATCATTACATGTTATTTGGATTATAATCGTTAGAATTATAGTTAGTTAGAATAGACGTTAGAGTATGTACTTTGTTATAATAATGATCGATTAACCTTGACTATAGGGGTGGGGGGTACGTGGGGTGACGAGTAGAGGATAGGAAATTTAGCGTTAATAATGATAATAATATATAATCATTAATCGGTAATATATATATATATCACAAAGTGCGAGAAGGTAGAAGAAGAAGAAGTGCTCCTGAAAGTCTATCATGTTGTCGTGTTTCAATATGATAGTCTCGAAGGCATGCAAACTTAAAGTTTTAATATACCACATCCCTAAATGAATAGTGTCACAATTTTAACTTTTTACGGGCCACGAGATGTTAACAAATCTTTTTTTTTTCTTTTTTTTTTTTTTTTTTTCCTCGAGAAGTGAAAGCTCACCATCGTAATAAATCAATTAGGCAAAATATATATAATATTTCTTTTTTCTTTTTCATTTCAATCGTTCGTACAAATGATGTATGTTAGGTTAATAATGTTTTACTTGAATTGTTAGTTTTTTTTTTTTTTTTCTTTTTTTGTTTCTTCGTTTCTTTTTCAATTGCGACAATATTCTTTTACTGATGTTATACGATTCTGCGAATTAAGGCGAAGCATGTGAAATGAAAACTTGTATTGCTCTGTATTAATTCAAATTCTAATGAATTATTTGACATTACTTGAGCTTTTTTCTCTCTCTCTCTCTCTCTCTCTCTCTCTCTCTATTCTATAAAATAAACATTACTATGCTATTTATACGATACGACAAAAACGATTAAAATAAAATATACCAGGTTATATGTATTTACGCGATAATATTTTCTATATGAAATTGTGCAGATGTATTCAATCGATAATTTCATTTATATTTTTGCTAATACAGAAAAATATTAAACAATAAAATAATATGATGCTAATGATTCAAGAAACAAACAAATACACACACACACATATTTTTTGAGAGATTCTGATTTTTTTTTCCTTTCCTTTTCTTTTTTTAACTATTCCTCGACAACTTTTATACCCATATATATACTTTATTCTTTTTTATATCTTTGAAAATTGCGAAACGTGCAATTTTATATACGATAGAAAATAAAAAAATGATAAGCTGTAATGAATGATAAAGCAGGCTAAAACATGCGTGACATATGAGAAAATAAAATATTTATGTTATAGTGTGTTCTAAACCTTATTAGTCTTTGGCCCGACGACTACCATCAGCTTCTGCAAAGTTTTGGTAACGGCGCCTGTGGGAATAAATTGGTTAAATGGAAATGAAAAAAAAAAAGTAAATAAATAAATAAACGAAAAGAAAAAATTTATATGTATATATATATATATATACTCTCGTCGTTTTTAAGATCATTAATAATAATATTTAATCTAATAATATATCTAAGAAATATTATTTTATTGTATCGAGATCATACTATGTGTTCATATATTTTATACATATATATATTTATATATATATATATATATATATATATATATATTGCTCGTAAAAAATATATGTAATTGTTTAAGATATTAAATAATTTATAATAAACAAATGTATGTTATGAATTTATAATTATACAGTTTAATATTAAAATTATTTATATTGCATAAATAATTTACTATTTCTTTGTAAATATTATTATTTACTAATATATTATATATAATTTTAATATATAATAAATTATATCTAAAATTGTTTTATAAATTTTATTTAATAATAATTTGATCTCGATACTATAAAATTTAATTTTTTTAATACTATTTAAAATCAATTATTATTTTAACTTACCAACACCCTTGACGAAAAATTTAGGTTTGTTTTTCCATGCAATAAATGCAAAATATACCGGTACCGATGATGATATCATTAAACAACCATAACCTTATAGAATAAAGAAAATATTTTTCAATGTACATGAATTAATATTAATTCGATTAATTACTATAATATTTATTACCTGTTTCCAAAGGTGTAATATACATGGGAACTACCGTGACGAAGAGTGTGGCGATGATGTAAACGATTGGAAAAGCGAGATTTACTTTAATTGGCCTTGGTAAATTTGGTTGAGCCCATCTTAGCCAAGGAAGGCATAAAACAGAGACGCCAATGCTTAACTATAAAACAAAATTATTCATTTTTAATTAGAAAAAAGAAAAAAAATATCCTTGTGTTTAATCAAATAGAAAAGCAAAAGAAAAAATTAAAAATCGTAAAAATTTTATTCGAAATAAAATTAGACATAGGAAAATATTGAAGGATTAAAATTTGACATAGAGAAGATAAAGGAAGAATTACAAGAGATCTAATTAATTGTTTAATAGATTGATCAAGAATAAATTGAAAAATTCGAATTAATTACGCCAATGCATCGGATCGTAGATTTTACAATGAGCATCAAACTAACTGGGTACGAGCCAATTAAGAAATTATCAATCGTCCACTGCAATTGTTAATAATAATTGATGTGACGAACAGGTGTTTAGATTATTGTTCGCGTGACGTCACATCATGCAACAGGATATTATTAAGATGCAATTATCCATTGTAAATTGAGAAATCACAACCTAAATAACATTGAGATCAAGTACATAAACAGAAATGCAAGAAATGTAATTTATTGATCGATCGAGCGCGCAAAAAATTACAAAAAAAAAAAAAAAAAATCATTAAAAAATATATTTATATCGATCGATCGATCCTATTATTAAGAAAATAAGAGAAGCAATAAAAAGAAATACATATCGGTTATATATCGACTATATATCGATTCTATTCAATGTCAATTACACATTGACTCGTAGATGGTTGGGAAAAAAGAAAAGGAAAAAAGAAAAAGAAGAAAAAAAAATAGAGAGAGAGAGAGAGAGAGAGAGAGAGAGAGAGACGTAGAGAGAGAGAGAGAACAAAAATATTGGTAAGACGAAATCTAAGGGCAAAGTTACATCAGAAACTTTATTACATATTACGTACCCAAGTGGCAAAGCCGACGTAGTTGATCAGTGCAAAGATGTCGGATGAGCATAAGTAAAGCATCGACAGGAGAGCCTGGAATAAATGAAGAAGAAAACAATTCAATTATCTTAACAATTCCATTTTACCAGGATGTTATCGATTACTCCGCACGTTTTCATTGTAGAAACAAAATCGACAAAATCGTTTTACGAAAGTAATCGAAACATAGAAAGTGCTTTTATAAATTGATGATTCCTTTTCTTTTCTTTTTTTTTTTTTTTCTTTTCTTTCCTTTTCGAAAGAAAATGTATTTCTGTGAGTGAAGTTCGTCGTCAGCGTAAACAATTTGATTTAATTTCTTTAAACACAAAAATGCTTGAAACGTTCTCATTTTATTCGACAATACTCTCTTAAGACCTTTTCTGTTTCTCTTTTTTTCTGTTTTTCTTTTTTTTTCTTTTTTCTTTTTTCTTTTTTTTTTTTGTTTTCTTTCCTTTATTTTATCCTTTTGTCCTTTCAAATAAATACGTTTCTAATCAAACGTACCATACAAATAACAGCTGGCGTAGGTGTCAATCTCGAGGTTTGGATCATCGTAAGTATTTCCGGCATTTGTCCCTCGCATGCACCAGCATAAAAAAGTCGAGAAGACGTCAATAGAATTCCATTTACTGCGCCAAATGTTGACAAAGCTACGAACACTGGTATTATCCATGCCATTATTCCGAACAGATGATTGGCAAATGTCTGAAATAAATACGAATTAAATATAAATCAATTAATAATTATTTTTTAACAGAAAGATCATCAAAATTTCGTTGTTATCAATAATATCATTCGCAATTTTGTCATCTTTATCGAAAATATTATCACGAAAATTTCACTGTTATCAAAAAAAGAAAAAAAAAAAAAAAGAAAATTATTGCGCTTACATCAGACACCAAAGGTTACAAATTATTAGAAGGAAATTTTTACAACGAAATTATTAGAATCTCAATAATATTAACACTTACAACAGCAACGGCACCGCTACCTAAAACTTCAACGGGGCTCAAGGTCGTATAAAAAGCCATGTTGGTTAATACATAGACGATCGTAACCAAGGTACAAGAGATCGCAATGGCTTTCGGTAAATTTCTATAACACGAACAAAAAAAAAAAAAAACAAAAAAATAAAGAAAGAAAGAAAACAATCCAATTGTTAATAAGATCGACCAAGAATAAGATTGTATGATCGTTCAAGCACCCCAAGAAATAAGTTAATCGTTGTGACAAAACCTTCTTGGGATCTGCCGTTTATCGATCGTTTAAAAGCGTTTGCACTTGAAAAGCTTACGTCATCATCCTCGAGCAAGAGCAACGTCTTGTATCGAGGACAATAAAAGACATGACTTTTGCGAGACTATAGTCATTTTTTTAATTACTACATATACCATCGATAATAGAAATAGTCAATGGCAATTAACATTGATCGTTGATTACTGATTTATTAACAATGTGAACACGATAAATCTCTCATGATATATAATTATAAACAAATAGAAAAGACGCATTAACGTAGACGTTAGAAATAAAATCGAGAAAATCGGTCATCTAATCGGATATATACCAATGACAATTAATCTCTAACGATTTATTTACATATGCATGATTATTTCTTACCTGATAGGATCTTTCAATTCCTCGATGATAAAGTTCAAATAGTTCCAACCGTTGTAAGCAAATAATCCTGAATAAAAACTCAATGCTATCGATGTAATCTCCGTTTTGGTATTCTCGAACGTGAAATATTCCGTGTGTCCTATAGAATTTTATTTTTAGTTCTTTTTTTGGTTCTTTCTTCTTTTTTTTTTTTTTTTTTTGTTTTTAAAAAAGTAACAATTAGATAGGTTACAAAATAATATTACTTGTTTTTTATTATTCGAATACGTCTCAATCAAAACTAATCACGTATATAATCTCTAGTCATTTTTGTAAAATTATATCAAATCTATCAAATATGCATTTTTTACCAAAAATATTGATATTCGTCTAAATTCTTATAAATTTTCGTTTACGCAGAAATATAAATTAAATTTAATTAAATTTAAACGTTTGAGAAATATTATTGATCGTTAAACGTCCCGTGCAAGAGTCATTGTTCTAATAATCAATTATTTAGAAATGAATGAAAGATATTGAAATATTCGCGAATAGATTTAAATATTCGTCGTCGTGAATTCTCGCGTGCCTTCGTTTCCGCCTCGTTTCAGAGAGCAATTCGCTTCGTTGAATAGTCCAATTTAAGCAATACTCTTTTTACGCGTATAACGTGCACGACACAACGGTAAAACGTCGTCGAATCGGCTGTGCCCGTATTTAACCCACCTTTTTGATTGGACAAATTATCTCGTCCGACAAGTGGACAATACTGAAAAGATGTACGAACAAGATCTTTTTCATATTTTATAGCTCTCATCGTTTCTTATCATTATATTTTAAATATTTCTAAATATACTATATACTATATACTATTTGTTTTGTCATTTTAAAAAATAATTTCTATGCAAAAAAAAAAAAAAAAGAAAAGAAAAAAAAAGAAAAGAAAAATTTCCTCACTTATCCATAATGTTACAAGAAAAATAATAAGTTATCTCTTGATCTTGAACAATTTTTAAAACAACGCTCATGCATTATCTTACAAAATACATATTTATCTGACACATTAAATAATAATTATCTGAAAAACTTTCAAAGTAGTTGAAATAAAATTTATAATTTTTCAATAGTAAATAAATCGATGACTTTTTATTCCTTAATGATTCTGAAATGAACGAAATAATTCTTTCCTTTCAAAAAAAAAAAAAAAAAAGAAAACAAAAAGGAAAAAAAAAGAAAAAAAAATATAATATAAATAAAAGAAAAGAAAAAAAAAAATATATAACTGGATCATTCACGAACATCGAATCGTATTAAAAATTCACTTACGATGATTCGTAAGATTTATTCAGAGTGTTACTAATAATGATACGTAAGAAAAATGATTAGAAATTTTTTTGTTTATCCTGTAACGAATTACACACTTGATTACGTTCGTTCGAATGACTGAGCTAAAATTTTTTTTCTCTC
Source organism: Vespa velutina (assembly GCF_912470025.1). Classification (NCBI taxonomy): domain Eukaryota; kingdom Metazoa; phylum Arthropoda; class Insecta; order Hymenoptera; family Vespidae; genus Vespa; species Vespa velutina. The sequence continues at coordinate 18,214,859 of NC_062188.1, read as the reverse complement.
TACATTTGCTACACACACACACACACACACACACACACACACACACACACACACACACACACACACACACATATATATATATATATATGCTCTATAGACAAAAGATAAAGAATATTGAGCACGCGAGTATACACCTGTGTGATTTATATGATCGATTCAAAAATATTTCGTTCGAAGGTCACGAACCTGTTGAAAATGTGAAAGGAACTCTAAGGAGAAAGCATTATTGTTCTATCATCTGATACAATATATCTCTTCTCTTATTTTACGGCGATATTATAAAAAGATGTAGTATTATTAATAAGTAACGAGAGAATTAAAAAATATTGCAAAAAAGAAAAAAAATGAAAAAGATATAAAAAAAAAAAATCATAAAGACAAAAAAGAAGAAAAGGAAACAAGAAAAAATTATGTTTTACATTGTACAACGGCAATCTTGTTGTTGCTGAATCGAATATTTCTCTTATCGTTCATTGTTACATTCTCTCGTTAAAAACGTATTCGCTTCTGTATTTGTGTATATATA
>NC_062188.1:18169333-18211833 GCF_912470025.1 Vespa velutina | reverse complement strand
AAAACATTTTCTAATTAATATTTTTATAATATAAAAATATTATATTGAATATATAATTACATATATATATATATATATATATATATATATATATATATATATATATTTCCCATATATTTTTTAATAAGTATTTTTTTTATCTAGACTTTACGTCATCATATAAAAAGATATCATTTATCCTAATAGATAAAAATACTAATTATAGGATAAAAAGACATAGACATAATAAAGAGAGTCTATTTCGATGAAATAATTTTTCCTTCTTCTTATTTTATTTTATTTTTTTTTTTTTCTATTTCTTTTCTTTTCTTTTCTTTTCTTTTCTTTTTTTTTCCTGCTATCTTTGGAAGACAATTAAACGGAAATTAAAGTGACGCGAAGCTTGAAAACCAACCGGTATTACATTTTCCATTAAACTGGATTATATTTATTGTTAGTTTGAATTTACGTGGGAAGAAAGTACGCGAAGTAACTGACGACATAAGGAAAATCCTCTTACAGATTTACTATCAATTTTATCATGCTTACTAGCAATCCTACGTTACTATACTACCGGGCAATTCCAAGCCCGATACAAAATTGTGATTCGTAACGACGATAAGAAAAAAGTAGAAATGATTCGCTCGAATGAATTCCCCTGAGCTCCGACGACGTATTTCCCGTTAGTTTAAAATAATGAGAAGAACTTGGTCTTTTGAGATAATCGTCTTATTTTCTAAGAACAAAATAAGAATGATATTGAAAGAAAAAAAAAAAAAAAAAAAAAAGAAAAAAGAAAAAAAGAAAGGAAAAAAATTTTAATAAATAAATGAAGCATAGAAAAATACAAAAATAACAAATATTATGATACAATAAATATTTGTTATTATGTTCTAACGTTTCTAATGACGATATAAAATTTTCTAATTACTATGTGAAAGATCAAAATTGAAATAGAAAGAATAAATAAATATATAAAGAGATGATAAAAATTATGAAGTATAACAAAAATACTAGAACATAAGTTCAACGTTATTAAAAAGTTATTTACGAAGTTATCACGAAGTTTGTCACAAAGTAAAAATACAATAAATTAAATTATCACGAAGTGTTAGAACATAATGATTTAAATTAATATAAAAAAAGTCAATATAATAAATGTTTGCATTATTATGTGTTACAACATTTTTTTTTTTAATAACGAGACGGTGATGTCAAATTTTCTATTAATAAAAAATGGTCTATCGAAATTGTGAGAAAACAAAACAAAACAATATGATTAAAACATTCATTGTAACAATTGATGTAATATTATTTGCAAATTGATGTAACATTAAATCCTTTCAAAATGTTATGATCTATATTATAAAGTACAAATTGGTCTGAACTTTAAATCGGTTTACTTATGTGTCATCGTAAAATAATCCACTAGAAAGAAAAAAAAAAAAAGAAATATTACGTAGATCAAAAGACCACAAGAAAATAATATCTATCGTGTTCACGCATTTCTTAACCGCAAAATTTGATTAGCTCAAAAATATATTGTATTATACGATAGAAACGTTCGCGGTCACTATATTGTATTACAAATATTATTTTTCTTTTTTTTTCTTTTTTTCATAATTTTTTTTCCCCCTTCTTCTTCTACTCCTTATTAGAATTTCTTTTTTTTTTTTTGTTTTTCTTTTTTTTCTTCATTTTTATTTTTTTGCTTTGCTTTTTTCAATCATACGCAATAGAAATGAAATTTCAATAAGAAGGAAGAGCAGACTAATAAATTCATCGACCAATTGTCAACCTTGCGTGACACAACGCGATCATCATTAACCACGATTGAAAATTGTCATTCATTTCCTTTCTATAACTGATAATACGTTCCATCGAAACCATCATTATTTCCTAGATCGAACGGACAAAGACAGATAATCAAGATTTTCTTAGTTTTTCTAACTTCTAACTTTATCATCGAAATAAAAATGTTTATATGTTTTCGATGTAATACAAAATCGATGTAGTATTGCTTTTTAAATTATATCGATAAGAAAATATTTTTCGTGTCTACTAATAACGTTGATATATCAATAATATTTTATTAGTAATTACTTTATTACTAATACATTATTGATACTTTATATACTTCATAAATACATATTAGATAATATGTCAAATATCTTAATTTAATATTAAAATAAAAATCTTTCGTTAATATTTTCTGATCGGTATTATATTTCTTTGTTTTCTTCTATCTAATTAATATATTAATATCGAATATTTTGGATATCAAAAATACTTGATTGAAAAATATCGTTTATTTTAATGATAACGATACCAAAGATATTTTGCATATCGAAAATATTTAAAAGTTTTCTTTTTAATTTTAATATTTAATTTTCTTTTTTATCCTTCAGATCTTTAACAATAAAAAAAAAAAAAATAGATAAATAAATAGATGAAAAAAAAAAAAAAAGAAAAAACAGAAAACGAAGGAAATCTCAAGAGTCCTACCCTTTATAGTAAATGATACTTTCTAATGAACAGGCAACGTTCCTTCCAGGATCGAGAGAGAGAAAAAGAGAAAGAGCGAGAGAGAAACAGAGAGAGACAGAAAGACAGAGAGAGTGAGAGAGAGAGAGAGAGAGAGAGAGAGAGAAAGAGAGAGATCCTTGAAGGACGTCATTGCCACCTACGCGTTAGCTCTCGAGGCTATTCAAGATAAAAGAAGTTTTCTAGAAAGTAAAGGGAGATCGTAAAAAGGAATGAGAAACCTTCCTATCTTGGAGAATTCTTAAAACCATTAGGATATTGCCGATTCTTCTTTTTCCATATTATTTCCTATTGTACGTAAAAGAACATTGACTTTCTAACAAACGCAATCGTCCTTCGGTATTATAGTACATAGAAAAAAAAAAAAAAAAAAAAAAAAAAATACTAATCTCTTAGTATCATACTAAGAAGAATTAAAAATGTCGATCTCTCTTGGTATTAAAAGAATGGTATTAAAAGGTATTAGTGTTTTTAATACCGGAAAAAAAAAAATTCATCTTTCAATGTCAGTAATATTAAAATTACTTTTTTTCGATACCAGAGAATATTTACTATTAATTTAATATATAAATTACTGCTGTAATAAATACTAATTTAAAAAAAAAAAAAAAAATATATATATATATATATACATACATTTTATATATATTAATAAGTATATATTTTCTCCTAATTACTTTTAATACTACATAAATATAAAATGTGATAATAAAATAGAATAAACAGAAGTACTAATTACTTTGAATAATATATATTAAATGTATATCTATTTTTTTTTTTTTTTTTTTTCTTTATTATAACGCACATTTATCTTTATTCTCCTTTCATCTAATATAAATCATTTTAATAACATCAATGTGCCATGTGTGATATATTAAAAGCATATCAATGAATGAAATTTTCAAATAAAAATTTATCCGTCACTCTTCCTCTCGTTGAAATCTTTCTATTGGTTATTATCTGTTAACTCTTTTCGAGATGTAATTAATTTAATAGAGACGAATTGAGAAACGTGTATTATGAAGATGATCCATTTGTAATACATATTGTACAAGCTGGATAGACGGCATTCAACTATGTCATATTCTTTCTCTCTCTCTCTCTCTCTCTCTCTCTCTCTCTCTCTCTCTCTCTCTCTCTCTCTCTCTCTTTCTCTCTGTCTCTGTCTTTTTCTTTCTTTCTCTATCTCTCAATGGGGGTCCGTAGAAAATCAAAGAAGACTATCGACGAAATAGAAGGCTGAGAATGAAGATAAAAAATAAAAAGAAAGAAAAAGAAGGGGAAGAAGAGAATGGAACAAAATTGTGTCGGTGGGAATCAAATTATCTTCAATTAATGTTGTTATCACTTCAAGGCCAGAAATGTATAGTTAAATGAATGAACTTCCTTTCCTTTTCTTCTTTCTTCTTTTTCTTTTTTTCAAACAAACTTTCTTCCCAAGCGAATCCTCTCCTCCTTTTTTTTCGAATTTAATCCTTAACTTAAACCTAACGTACTATGAACTATATGTACGTATAATCAATTACTTCAATGATAGATCATTAACAGTAACATTTTAATTCAATTTTGATTCAATTAAATGACTAATTATTTTAAATATATATATATAATCATCAGTTACTTTAATGACGAGGCATAATTAAAAAAATTTAATTATAACTAAAAGGCTAATAATACTAAGTGTTTTTATTATATATATATATATATATATATATATATATATATATATATACAACTTATATATATATATATACAACTTACATATACACCAGGCAGCAAGTAATCGTGCAGCATCATCTGGTGGTGCACAATCAGGAAAAATAGGTTTTAAAACGTAAATGCTAAATGTCAAGGCCACGATAGCTTGACTGCAAGGCCGTACTATCATGCACTCAATCCATAGTCTTATAAAGGCCATAAAAGGTCCAAAGGTTTCCATGATATACGCATAATCAGCTCCTGATTTCCTTATCATACAACCCAACTCGGCATAACAATAGGCTCCTACCTATTTGTGAAAAAGAAAAATAAATAAAATAATAAGTAAATTAAAGTGTATCGAATTTTTTTTCTTCTTTCTTTTTTGCTTTGTTCTTCTTTTTTTTTCTTTTCTTCTTTTTTTTTTTTTCTTTTTTCGAATTTATCTTTTACAAGAGAATAAATCTAAACGTATTATAATAAAAAATATTATCATTGATAAAAAGATTGATTGATCGTAGAAAAAGATTATTATGTAAAACATGTGAATATATAAATAAAGTATTGAAAAGGTAATAAATTTTTTTAGATATGTTTCTATTTATTTTCTTTTGATTTTTTTTTTTTTTTTTTTTTTTTTTTATATTAACACAACACGAATAGACAAAATGACATATTTTTATTTAAATTCTTTTATAAAATTATATCCATAATAAATATCTTTAATATATTATTAATTGATATAATATTTATAAATATATTAATAGTAATAATGCTAATATAGTAATACACTCTAACACTATACTATTATATACTAATAATAGCTATGTTGTTAACAATTAAAATATTATATACATTAAAAATATGTAAAAACTTTTTATTAGATTATATCTAATATATTAATAAATTGTATATTTTTAAAGATGCATATGTAATATTTTTTCTCTTTTTTCTTTTTTTTTTTTTATTTTTTTTCATTTTCTCTTTCGTAAATTTGATGGCAAAGAACTCACCATGGAAAAAAGTCCTGAAGCGGTCCATACCAAAAGGCTAGCATTAACACTTCCGGTATGTTTTAAAACACCGGTTGGACTGACAAAGATTCCAGAACCGATGATCGAACCAACGATAACGGTGACACCATTGAGAAGTGACATTTTTGCTTCAAGTTTAATTTCGTCACCTCCTGCGTCATTATTGGTTGGCACAGGGTCATAAGGACCCTTTTCGCCATCTTTAATGCTTCCTGACTTCGACATGTTCACTGAAATATAAACAAAATTTATTATGTATGCGCTTATCCACCTACACACACACATATATATATATATATATATATATATATATATACTTATGTAAACAATCTATATATTATTTATTTCTTAATTAACAATTGAGAAAAAAGTAATTACGTGTTCAATCGAAAACCTAATAAACGAACGAGACTAAAAAAAATTATCGCTACATGCAATTTGATATTTATCGTTTCTAACGAGCATTGTGTGATATGAGCTCGAAGGACATTGAGAGCTTCGTTCGTTTTCATTTAAAAAGTTCATTATTATATACAATCAGTTTAACTATGGTAAAATATAGTCGATAAATAATTAATGGAACAATATTTGGCTTAATCGTATACGCGTAATAAATAACGCTTACAAAAATTATCTACTTCTTCATTTTCTATTTCTCCGTTTTGTTATTAATTCTAATTTTGCCTAAGAAAAGAATTGTAATTTTGTCTAAGAAAGGATCACAATGGAAATTGCAAATATTACAAAATTAACTAACCAACTAATTTTCTATGATTCGTAAATTTGGTAATTGAAATTATTCGTTAGTTTTTAAAATTTTACTGACATAAATAAAAAAAAAGAAGAAAGAAAAAATAAAAAAAAAAGAAAAAAAAAAAAAGACAATTCTAAACAGACACGGAGATTTTATGTTTTTTCACCTTTCTTTTTCTTTTTTTTTTTTTTTTTTTTTCACATTTTTTTAGGTGCAACTTCCAAGATCTCTAGAGGCACTCTTTTACGTTGGCGTTTACGTATACGTGTATCATTATCACACTCATTTGACTTTTTTTCTCATTCTTTTCCTCTCTCTCTCTCTCTCTCTCCTCCTCCCTCTCAATCTCTTTCTCTCTCAGCCTGTTTTAATAAAAGATAGGAGAATATATATATATATATATACATATATATATATATATATATATATATATATATAATTCTGGTGTGAATGTCACGCAGCTTCTCTTAAATTTTCCTCCAAGAAATTTCTATCGTTCTTTTGAATAATGTATCTCTATTTCTCTTTTCTCCCTCTCCTCCCCCCCCCCTCTCTCTCTCTTTCACTTTCTCTATCTCTCTCTCTCTCTCTCTCTTATTCTCTCACTATAGCCAGAAGAAATTAATTACAGCAAGTATATTTTCTAGAAACCATACTTGATATCTACAACCTTTCATTTCGATAGTTATTAATTGCGTATTACTACTACTATTTCTATTACTATTACTATTACTATATTGAAAAATAATATGTGTGCTAATATACATACATGTGTGCGCGCGTGTGTGTGTGTGTATGTATATGTGTGTATACATATATGTGTCCTTGAAAATAAATGAGTAGTATTTCTCCACGTGCGAAAATTCAAATTCGTTTCATCATTATCTAACATCAAATTAAAGATAAATTACTATAATTATTAAATTAAATAATAATACATATATATATATATATATATATATATATATTATCCAATTTTGAAAATAAATGCAAATTATCTCTAATGTTATTCTAATAACAATTAATCTCATATTTAAATGTTATTATTAACTTCAATCATTTCCCTAAATAAAGCTATTTAAAAGACTAGTTTGTAATGAGTTACATATGTAAGTCATTCTATAAAATAAAAAAAATAAAAAAAATATAAATAAGAAAAATTAAAAAAAAATTAATGGAAATGTGAAAATTGTATCGATAAAATTAAAGTGAAGAAAAAAGAGAAGAAAAACTAGTCAACAATTACATACGAACAATTCGATCAATCAAATTGCCAATCTAAAATGCACACCTTTCTATGTCAACGAACTAATAATGAAATTAATTTGAAAAACCTGTTCCAACTTAAATTAAAATCAACGGCTACCTCCAATATGTAAACTAAATAGTGTATATATACATATGTATATATATATATATATGAAAATATTATAAATGCCATTCTCGTTTGGTTACGCGAAGTAATAAGAAAAATCTACTATCAAATCGTAATCGAAGTCTACCTTGATTTTATAAGAGAGAAGGTAGTATAACTATGTATGCATGTATGTACTTATATGCTGTTACCTATGTATATATTGTTACAATCGATAGGATTTCTTTTTAATAAATACATAAATACATATATACATATATTGATTTTACTTCGTGAACATGCAGGTGCAATAAGTAATTATAAGTAATTATAGATTGATTTGTAAATTATTCTATGAGTTAACGTTGAGTATGTAAGTAATCATGAGTTGTAAGACTTTAAAAATTGAAATATATTTTCGAAAATGATAGAGTAGTAAATGTTATCTTATGTTTGATTTATAATTAGTCGATACCGGTTATACTATAAAAATGATCAAAATATTTTGTAAGTTTTGCAATCTTATTTCATATGACATTTTCTTTTTTTTTTTTAGTTTTCTATCAGTTTTGTTTTTATGTTTATAATGTATATTGTATTTATTTTATATATTTATTTCATATATGAATCTATCTTTCTATATAAAAATGATTAATTTTTCAAATAATTTGTATAAGAATGTTTTACAAATTGCACTTAAAATTTTTTTTTCTTTTTTTACTTTAAAAAAATATAAAGAATTTTGTTTTTATAAAATTTTCATATATAGCAGTCTTTTTTCTCTGGCTAGAAACAAAAAGTTGTAAAAATCTGTAGTATAGCTATATCCCAATGTAATTATTATAATTAGTATAATTATACATCTAGTATAATTATCAGAACTATTAAAGCTGTTTAATTATTAAGAAACAACAATTATTCTAATAACTGTAAAATGATATTTTTAATAAAAACATTAGAAAAAAATGCTATTTCTCTTATCATAAATTAAGAAGAAATTATTTTTCAATAGCTGCAAAAAGTCTTATAAATCGATAAATCTATATCAATATAGATACAAATAACGTGGCAAATGTTAACGTATCACTTATGTATGTATAGAAAAATACATGTATATATATTTTACGACTATCGACTTCTTAAATTTTTTATACAGTATATATACATGTATTTCAATTTTTAATTTAGCAATTAAACAATTTTTCCGGGAAAAAATAGTTAAAAAAAACACGAAACTCACATCGTAGATAATACGAGAAATCAAATGTACTTGTTTGGTCTATATAATAATATTGTGTATTAAAAAAATTTTTATATATTATATATTAGAGAAAAAAAATAAATTATATATGAAATAAATCACAAAAGTAACAAAAAGCAATGTTAATTATGAATTTGATCGATCGACTATTTGATCATTTCATCAATCATTTCTTTGTTGGTTTTTTTTTTTTTTTTCTTTTTTCTTTTTCCCCGACAATCAATATCATATATATCACTGAGAATATAAAATGTTCGAGAATGCAATTCATTATCGATCGAAATAAATTAAAAATGAACATGTAAAATAAATATGTATAGAAATATGTATATGTATTATAAATTTAAGAATGGATATCGATAGTTAAAAATGTTTACACATTAAAAATGTTCTTATCACACGTCTTTCTTAAACACAAAATAGATAATAACAAAAAAAAGATCAATAATATTGAGATATTAAGTTTACAACGTTGAAGTTGAAGTTAACTTTACGTACGCAAATAAAAATATATTATTTAAATATATCATATATGCGTATACGTAGCTGTAGACAAAACAGCTGATTTGAATGACAATAAAAAAAGAAACAAGGAAAAATTTTAGTCTTCTAATAAATGCGATGATACATATATCCATATGTATAAATGTGTATATATATATATATATATATATATATATATATATATATATTGTGTGTGTGTTTGTTACCTACCAAAGGTGCCATAGGTATAAAGAATTCTCGTACAGTTTTCACTTCGTAATAAAACCATCTTAGTGAACTAATTTCCTCGTTGTACACGTTTTATAAACTTTCTAATTTTTTATATATATTTATATATATGTATATATATATATATGTATGCATATAAATCACGAACTTTTTTATTAGGAAGAGGAAGAAAAAGGTAGAAAGTTCAACGTCAGTTGGTCGTAGCTCGGTGCCGAGTATCGTGTTAACGTTTGAAAGAGAGACAGAAGTAAGAAGAGAGAATCTCAAACGAGAGGAAGAAAATAAGGATAAATGGGAGAGAATCTCTTTGTGTAGTGTTAGTGAGAACTTATTCAGAGAAAACGAGACACATGAAAGAAAGATTGCGAGTTTCTGTCTCTTTCATTCTTTTATACTCTGTCTATCTCTCTCTTTCTCTCTCTCTCTCTCTCTCTCTTTCTCTCTCTCTCTCTCTTTCTTGTTCATTTAAGCATATATAGTAAGAACGTGTTCGTGAAATACTTCTTATGTGTATGTATATATTATACATACATACATACATATATATATATATATATATATATATATCAAATCGAAGAGGTCACTTCGAGAATCGATAATATAAAAAAAAAAAAATGAAAAATTATCTATACCTATATATATATATATATATATATGGAAATATATATATATATATTTCTATATGAACGATCTATAAATAGTAGAAAATAATACAAAATAAGATTAATACATTTTATATAGATCTACATTATGTGAATCAATATTACATAGATATCTATCTATCATATCTATTATATAGATTCGATGATCGAGAGAAATGAGAAAGAAAAAAAAAAAGAAAAAAGAAAAGAAAATATCGATAATATAAATGTAAATTTATATAATATGGCGCATCTTATATATAGATCTATTTATAAATCATTTATATGGAAGCACTTATCACGCATAAAATTTATCATATATTTATATACTGTTAATCTATATTTATATTCCTAAACTTTTTTATTTTTGTTCCTATCCATCGAATTCAAATATCCAATGAGATAATACATACTTCTTTTTTTTTTTTTCCTTGAATGTATCTGTGATTAATACGAATTCAGGAGAAGCGATAAATGAATTATTTGCTACGGTATAATTTGTTGCAAATATATGATAAGCGTTTTATCAAACAAATAAAGGGAGATTATTCTTCTTCTTTTTATTTTTTTCTTTCTCAATTCTATATTCGACTTGTTTAATTTACCCGAATGAAATTTATGAACGTCTATATCTGTATTATAAATATGTGTAGTTTTCAAGTTGCACAATCATTAGCCTTCAAGTCAATTTTTTTTTTTTTTTATGTTTGAATAAGAAATTATATAATGTGAAACTTATAGTATAAATTTGTACACACACACACACACACACATATAAACAGAGTATTTTATATATTATATAATATAACTATATTGATAAATACATCTATATTGTATAGAACTTAATATAATATAGTATTATTTACTATACTTAATTATATTAAATTATTATACAAAAAATAATATATATAAATATAGTACAGTATAAGTTTATTAACTATAATTTATATTTAAAAAAATAATAACCCTTTTATTGTAAATTATTAATTTAATGATCAAAAAAAAAAAAAAGTGAAATAAAAAATATATTATAAATATGTAATTTCAAAGTGATGTTACGGAATATTGCTGATAAAAATATTAAAAAAAAAAAAATATCAAATCGTTTTAAAGAGTCTCAAAAAGTTGTAAAGATTTTACGAGAGGGCTTTCGTTATATGAAAAGACGAGTTTGACGCTCCCTAATTCGTAGTCCTAATGCGTCAGTCTGGCACTCGTACTGCTTCTTTGAATCTCTCTCTCTCTCTCTCTCTCTCTTTCTTACACATAGCACACTCGTCCATTCTCTCTCTCTCTCTCTCTCTCTCTCTCTTTTTCTCTCTCTAATTTAGCTTCAGTACAGCTTGCGTGGTTCGTACATTAGTGTACGTGAAACGTGCGTATAATTTCTTATCGTATTTCATATATATTATAACCAGATAGGTAAAGAAGGATCATATAAAAATTTTGTGTTATCGTACAAAAATATCATTTATATATGTAAGATACGTATATACCTATTTGTATTTATTTCTTTATTGATATATATAATATATAATAAAGCCCTTCATTGAACGATCTTTACGATCGATTTTCTCTCATGTACAATATACGCTTCGATGACTTGTTTGTTTTTTTTTTTTGTTTCTTCTTTCTTTTTATTTTTTTTTATTTTTTTTTTTTTTTTTTTTTTTTTTTTTTTTTTTTTTTTTTTTTTTTTATTACTTTCTCCTTACTACACTCCAATATCGACCACGTGCCTTTTCAAGAACTCACCACACATATAACCAGCTATATTTCCATGCGCGAAATAAAATTACGAAAGTTGTGCGAATTATCTATTAACGAAGTAAATTATCTTCGAATACTATCCGCGTTTTATATATGCATTATATTGTTATATATACATAAGCGTTATATTATATAATACGCATAGATATAATGTCGATTAAAGTATTAAAATTGTTAGAATTATGATAAATGTGTTAAATATGCTTTTTAATGAAGTATAAAGAAAATCTCTTAAAAGATTTTTTTATTTCGTGATATCGTACAATATTTTTTTTTTTCCTGAAAATAAAATATAGAAAATAGAACGTAAAAAAAATTCACAGGATAAATAATAATATCTGAATCGTTTCAACGTCAATGTTTTCCTTCCTTTCTTTCTTTCTTTCTTTCTTTTCTTTCTTTCTTTCTTTTCTCCTATACGATAATTAAATATAATCAATTGGTATGTTTGTTAGGGTTATTCAATTTTCAATCGTGGATGGAATGGACGGCATACGAAACTCCCTTCAAATGTTACATCACTTTTATTGATCTTACGCTAACATCAGCGCCAACGACCCACGTACGACATGAACTGTACTTAAGGTACTCACGAAAAGAGCAAAGACACGCTGTCATCGATCTGTTTGCGAGTGGAATGTCTGATACTTAGAATAACATTTGATTTGAATGAAAATTCAAAACGAATAAATCCAATGAAGGAAAAAGAAAAAAAAAGAAAGGAAAAAAAAAAAAGGGTTTAATCCATAAATCTTTTTTCAGGCATACATATGTATACATCCTTTATCTACGTTAGAAAATTAAAACGTCTGACGAAAAATATTTGTAATGACAAAATTGAATGATGAGACAGATCTGTCATATAGAAATAATTCATTATAATTTTTTCTCAATAAAAAATTTGCCTCGAATCGTCTCAATTATATCCTTCCATTTATTATTATTATTATTATTATTATTTCTTATATTTCTTAATTTAATCTATTCGTAAAAATATTCAATTTGATTTTTCGAAAAAATAAGAATTAATTGATAAATACTATACGTATTATTTCACGCATTTCCTCGTGCGTAATAGAAAAATACAAATACAATTGATACGACGGAATTAAATGAGATGAACACTTATTGTAACGTATGTAAATGAATCGATGATTATAAAAGTAATCTAAGAATGAATCATCAATAAAAAAGAAAAAAAAAGAAAAAAAGAAATTCGTTTATCAAGTAATTCGTCGTATGATTAGACCACAGACAATAAACTAATAATATTGTTTTTCTTTTCTATAATTTTCTACTTATATCAGTAACACTTTCATGATAACTCATTGAAATAATTCGTAATAAATTTGCTTCGAGTCTTTTTTTATTTCTTTCCTTTCCCCCCCCCCATCCCCTTCTTTATTTTATTTTACTTTATTTTTTTTTTTTTATATTTAGTTTGTTTTTTTGATCTTTTTCTTTCTTTCTTTCTTTCTTTCTTTCTTTCTTTCTTTCTTAATTAAATTTTCATCGTAGAAAGAAATACTAGAAGGAACGTGATATTCGCGAGACATTAAGTGAAGTCGAAGAGGCCAGTTTCCATCACTGAGAAGAGTGAAGTGGAGTAGAGTGGAATGGCGTGGCGACCAAGAAAATCAATAGACCACGTGGGTCGCCGACCGGATTTTCCGAACTTGCTTTTCGTACTGACGAATACAGTTCACTCTCGTGATTCATCTGTTAACGTCTTTAGAAAAAAAAAAAAAAAAAAAGAAAAAAGAAAAGAAAAAAAAAAAGATAATAATGATTGAAAAAGATAAGAATGAAAAAGAAGAAGATACATCTAATCAAATTGTTTAACTTTTAACAACTTATGTAAATGGTATTGTATATGTACTTCAAAATGAGATATTTCAAAGAACATAAATCTTCTTATCATCTATTCACATGTCTTAAATTCACATATATAGGGTAATTCCGGGTGAGATGGCCTTTTAACTTTGAGACGACTCGATTTTTCGTAAACATTTCGTAGATAAACTCCGATTCTCAAATATTTTCAATAAAATTGATAATTGATAATTATCACTCAGTAAAATTAATAATTATTAATATAACACGTAAAGAATATTTCTTGATTTGTTTTCAATTGAGAAATTAGATAAGTATAATTTGTATTCATAGACAATTCAACTTTTTTTCCAGAAATATTTGAAATCATCGCAAAGTTATACGTTGTTATACGATTTTTACGATGTAAAACTGGCTGCTTATAGGAATGATGAACTTTTATTCTGATATGAAGATATATTCTGCGCTTTTTTTTTTTTTTTTTTTTTTTTAATGAAGAACAACAATCGTAACAACGTGTGCCTCGTATAAAATAAGAGTAAAATAAGAAACACAAAGGGAAATAATGAACCAGAATCTGTCTCACCTGATTGAAAATAATTAATAAAAAGATTCTGGCGATAAAAACATCAAACGCAATGTTAAAATTAATCCAATCCTCAGGTATGTCATCAGGTATAATTCAACGAATTAAAAAACGTAAATACGAAACGTTTCGAACGATTAAAGTAACAAAACGAGTTAAAAATTTAGGCAAATATAAACGTTCTCTTACGAAAGATCCAACATTTTGGATGAACATTTTTTTCAGATTTTGTAAGCCAAAAAGATTTTAAAAAGAAGAAAAAATAACGCTGATTGGATCAAATTTACGGAGACGAAGATGAATTTGATCATGCGAGATGCGATAAATGATTTTTAAAGAAGGATGTTTGACATTTTTTTAATTTATGAGATCCTCGTGGAACAATTTTATGGAAGAAAAAGAAATGATTTTTCTTTTTCTAAAATAAATAATCTTTCTTTCAGTAAAACCATTTCTTTGTTTTTTTTATTTTTTTTTTTTTTTTTTTTTTACTTTTAAAACAATGATACTTTGAATCATCGGGGATTAATCTCACTCATACAATATGGGTGATATGACCTTTCGCATGGGGAAACAATTTCTCTTTTTTTTTTTTTTTTTATTAAAATCTTAATTACTTTTTTAGTTTTATTCTTGATATTACAATTTTTTACTTATTTACTTTTACAAACATAATACCTATTATACAGACAATATACTGAAGCATTAAAAAAAAGTGGGTCATAATTTCCGAAATTATCATAGTATATATGTATACATTATATACAAGTATATATATATATATATATATATGCGTGGGTGTGTATATATGCATATCTATACATATATATTTAAATAAGAAACAAATTTATCTTTTCTTATGTTTAACGTCAAAAGTAATTTGTAATTTTGTATCTCTTTCTCTTTTTCTTTCTCTTTCTTTCTTCCTCTCTCTCTCTCTCTCTCTCTCTCTCTCTCTCTCTCTCTCCCTCTTTCTCTGTCTTTGTCTCATTCTTTATCTGTTTTGCCAAGAATTAACATAATTCTCGAACCATTAACGGCGACTCAGAACTCGCCACGTGCTTATCATGTTTCACGTCGTTTATATAGTACGAATATTAGAAGAGTATAAAAAGATAAAAAATGAAAGAAAGAAAAATATTCGATAATAACCGAGTCGAAAGTTCTAATTTTTTTTCCCTCCTTCTCCTTCTCTCTCTCTCCCTCTCTCTCTCTCTCTCTCTCTCTCTCTCTCTCTTTCTTCATCTTTCTTATTTTCACATGATTTTTAATGCGATCGTATAAGCGCTCATGAAAATCGCAGTACATATTTTATTAATTCTTAGAAGGTTTAATTTTTTCCTTTTATCAATAAAAGTAAATATCAGCTGTCTGAACGAATAATAATTTATAATTTATAATTATGACGACAATAACCACGATGACGACGAATTTAAATGCACTGTCTTCGTTACTCTCGATTTCCAAAAGACAAGATTTCGTAGATAAAAAAAGAAAAAAAACCTATAATTTCAATAAAAAAACTGAGAAGAAAGATAGAAAGAGAGAGAAAGAAATAGAGAAAGAGAAAGAGAGATAAGAACGTACTTTAATTCGTTAGCAACCACTTCGATACGAAAATGTATACTTCTTAAAGCACTCGAAAGGGCGGCCATACTGCTTCTTTCGATGCTTCACGAAAAAGAAAATTTCTTCTCAAACGAATCCTATCTCTAACAAAATACATTTTTAACAAAATTCTCACGACATTTTGGAATCACTTAAACACATTCGATCCATTCACGATTCGATACACGTAGATTTTCATTCAAGAATCTCTTGGTATAAAAATGGTAACGTGGTCAGCGTGTACGCGTGCACTCATGCACGTTGAAACAAGTCAAAAACACTTTTGAAAAATAATTCCACGATGACAAAAAAATATACAATATGATCGTTCACCCTTTCATATATATATATATATAATATGATTGTTATACATATTTGTGTTCGAATAATTTGTCTGAGAATCTAGAAAAACAAAAAAGAAAGAGAATAAAAAACGAATACACGGTCAATGATCATCATTCTTTCTACCTTTATATTCGAAAATATCCATGAGAATTACAGTAAGACGTATAAACGTGAGCACGAACAAAAAAAAAAAAATAAAAGAAAAAAAAAGAAAAAACATTAAATATTAAAGAAACTTACCTGTTGTTAGAATACTTGCAATATCACAGAGTGATATTACGATCTTTGGTTCCTAAACGATAATTTAGATCCTTATTAAGATCCTAAGTACGTCGAAATCCTTGATAAAGGATCATAGTTCACAAACACACACGCACTAGATAAACGATCTACTTCCCTCTATCTCGTCTTTGTCTCGTTGACAAAGACGAAGATTATGAATGACAGATAGAAAGAGAAAAAGATAGAAAGACTGAATGAGATTGATAAATAAAAAGAAAGAAAAAGAGAGAAAGAGAGAGAGAGAGAGAGAGAAAGAAGGGGAGATAGAGAAACAGAGAAACAACACGATTAGACGGAGACAGGAAAGCTATGCGCGACACGGTGGTCGAGCTCTGAGTGATCCGTCTTCACGTTTCTCTCCGAACGAGGCTACTGCCGTTCCGCGTTTAGGTATTACCCTCTCTTTCCTATATACTAACGTCTCTGCGCATGTGTAGGTACATGTATATATTATACAGACACCGAAGCTGGCGCATGACACTTTCGAACTTAAACGTTTGTTAGAAACAAAAGAGTTGTTCCTCCCTCTTTGACTTTCTCGAATCTGGTAGGTTGGAATGGGATGGGGGAGGGGATGAATAGGTAACCTTGTAATATTGTTAAAACGAATTTGTTGTTTTACATATGTCTCTCTTTCTCTCTCTCTCTCTCTCTCTCTCTCTCTCTCTCTATATATATATATATATATATATATATATATATATATATATATACGTATGTGTATATATCGTAAGAGTCTAGTATGGTTGGATCTATAAAGAAAAATTATAGATCATTATATACGATAAGAATAATTTCAATAATAATGTATTGTTTCTTCATTTGAGATATTTAATTAAAACGTTAACGAATTTATTATTCTTTTATACGTAGTATATAATGCTAATTGAGATTATATATGTCCAATGATATTTGATTAATATCTATCAATCTTTCGACGATCGTTTATTGATTTTTATTTTCTAAGGGAAGTTATTGTATCTCTCTCTCTCTCTCTCTCTCTCTCTTTCTTTATCACTTTCGCTCTTTGTTTTTGACCTTGTAAAATACAAAATCGTTATATACATATATTGTTATTTCCATTCGATTGTAAAACTACGGAAAAGGTGATAAAGGTGTCCTGTTTCGTTATCGAGAGAAAGAGTGAGAAAGAGAGAGTGAGAGAGAGAGAGAGAGAGAGAGAGAGAGAGAGAGAGAGAGAAAGAGGGAGAAAGAAGGAGATCCTGTGGTATAGATCATTATATACATACATCGTTACTCTCAGTCATGCGATTTACGAGTGAGAAGATAGACGTAACCAGTTTCGTTATCGATCCTATCAAAAGAAAATATAATTTACGTTAATCTTTAATCATATCTTTCTTTAATGCAAGTTTAATGATACGTTGTCAAATTTATTTGTTATTACATATACAATATTACTTATGTAAGATGTAAAAATCGTATGATCATTAATTTATTTATTATTATTTTATTATTATTTTTCTTGTTTTTTCTTTTCTTTTTTTTTCTTTTCTCTTGTTCTTGTTTTATTTTAATATCTCTTCGATCTTATTTCTCATATATGTTTATGTATACCGAAACAATGACGTAAAATCATGTTTATAAATCATGTTTTTATCAATGTGCTACGAATTGAGAATATTTTTTTTACGTGATCAGAATTAACAATAGGCATATCGATCAATCAATATAATCGTTTTGAATCGTTAATTTTCGTAAAAATTTCTATTGATAAGATGTTAAGAATTAGAATTGGTTTTTTTGTTATTTTTTATTTTTTTCTTTTTTAACAATTAGATTTATCAATCAATAAAAATGGCCATTTGGAATATTTGATAAAAATGTTTAAAGTCGAAATTTTATAGCATTATTTATCAAGACGCATTACGACATTCTCTATCATATAAATATATAATTCAGTTGTTTATATAAATTTTTCTCCTTTCGATATTTATATCCAAAATTTCTTTATGATACATATTATTATATTGAAATAATTATTATCTCTCTCTCTCTCTCTCTCTCTCTCTCTCTCTCTCTCTCTCTCGATAATTTTAACATCATCTACAAATTTCGAACGTATAAATCATGTTTCATTGATTGCCTTCGTATAAGTGTATCACGTTTCTAAGAACATTTCTTTTCGGTTTCTTCTATAACTTCGTAGCATCGTTATAAATCAATGAAAAAAAAAAAAAAGAAAAAATAATCTCAGTTCAAGTTTCCTTTATCGTCAGTTCCACGTGGATTCATCGTTAACGAATTCATTGAAAAACATCAGTGAGATACGTGCGGTACTTCCTCGCAATCATAATCAATGAAATAAAACTAAATTCTATATATATATGTATATGTGAATCACAACGATTATGAAAGTAGTTTAAATCATTATATATATTAGGAGACAAATATATATATATATATGTAATAATATAAATAATATAAATAATAGTTATTATTAAAATTTTTTGAATCACACGAAAGAATTATTTTTATAAAAAATAAATATATTTGCTTTTTTATTTGTCATTAAATACTGCTTGATTGTTATTTGATATATTAAAATTTTTAAATTATATAAAAAAAAGATATTTACTTTCTCCAAATATTTAAAGATCTTTTCAAGAATAAATATATTTTTCACATTTCTGAATGTGTGTTGTCTTTATTATAAAAAGCAATGATTTTGAAATAATTTTAACTTGTGAGTAAGCTAATAAATATTTCAAAACTATACTATCTCATTACATTTTCGTTATCGTCGACTGATGTATATGTATATTTATGTGTATATATATATGTATGTATGTATGTATTCGTAACATAATAGGAGAGATTATTCTTGAAATAAAACGATACTTAAAAATTTAACGTTAAAATAAAACATAATCTTTGATTTTTATCTATCAAACGAAAAAAGGAAACTTATGTTTGTTCTTTTTTAACTTCTTTTTATCCATACAATTTAGATAGAAATTTGAAGGAACATTCAAAGTTATATAGCTCTTTAAAGAAAGATAACAATCGGTAAATATAGAATGAAGAACATATACATGTATATATGTATCTATGTACATAAGGATATGTACCTTGTATTTCTAATTGTATTTCATTGAATTGTATTTCTAATTAGATAGATAGATAGATAGATAGATAGATATACTTCCTTTAGAAAAAGCGACTAAATAAAAGTATTTTTCGTAACAATCGCCTTTCTAATATATTTTAAGCTTCCATAAAGAAATAAAACGTGACGATGATTCTGACAATTTCTTATCTATCAAAGATTTTTCATGTTTTCTAATGATTTCCATACTCGAATGATAAACATTATGTTAGATCATTTTTTATTTTTCTAAATATAAAATCTGATTGAATAATATAGATCATCGTAATATTTGTAAGATCAATTAATTTTTGAAAAGAAAAAAGAAAAAAGAGAAAAGAAAAAATTTATACTAACTTCTCTTCGAGAATAATCGAATTTCATTATAAATACATAATTTTTTATATTTGTATTTAGCAAAAAATTTTTTTTAGTATTATTTCATTAAATAAATATTAATTTTAAGGTAATATCAACAATTTTTAATTGAAACGATGAAAAATAATCGGAAATTTTTAGCGACGCTATCGTTTGTGTACAAAGATATTGTTTGAAACTTGCATAATTAAATTACTCATTCGTTCTCTCTCTCTCGCTCTCTCTCTTTGTCTCTTTATATGTCTCTTCACAACTTCAGTTTCTCTACTTGCTTCTTGATTATTGTCGTATATCAATGATTTAACGTCTTTAATAGAGTAGATATCATATTTCCTTCGTAATTTAAACGTTAAATTTATGATACAATTATTAACCAACTTGTAGATAGACGTATGATTAATATAATAATTAATATTTATTATTAATTACAAATTAATACTTTAACAAATTACAATTAATAAAAATTAATATTTTAAATTTGTCCATATGTCATATATTAATTATATTTATAAATATTTTAATAATTTGATTAAAATTTAGAATTATTTTTATCTGTATCCTATCTAATTTTAATCATTTAATTTCTTATTATAATTTCATTTTATATAAATTAAATATAAATTAAAAAATATTTCTTTAGAAAATATTGACAAGATATTAATAATAATATGAGAAATAATATAAATATATTTTTCATCTGTCGTTGAAAAATAATTTTATAATTGACTAATAGATCGGGAAAATGATTGATATATATTAAAATATTTTTTAAACTGCAACACACATATTTTTACTTATAGTCATTGCCAAAATTTTGCTTCGGAGATCGTTGAATAATATAAAGGATGCGAAAACGTACACCTGGAATTGAATCCATGCAGGATTTCTATTGGTTAAAAGCGAAAAGAGGGACGCAGAATAAAGAAGCATGCGAAGATATACACGCATAAAAAAAAAAAAGAAAAGAAAGAAAGAAAAGAGAAGAAAGAAAGAAAGAAAGAGAAACGTAGACATCGGTTTTCGTCCCCCTTGAAATCTTCGCCAGGTGTACGGTTCCTTCTTTAGAAATTAACAGAAAGGAAGGGCTGATGAAATGCTCTTCTTATTTACTTCAAAATTCTTCAAAGGATTTCGTCGTACGATAAATGTAGCAACAAAAGGCGGAAAAAAAAGAAAAGAAAAGAAATTAAGTTAAAAAATTTGAGAAAAAAATTTGTGGAAATTCGTGGAAATTAGAAGATTCGTTGAAAACGTTCTGTCCAAATAGACAGAACTAATGAACGATTCGTTCACTTGATAGAGATATTAATAACAATCAATCAAAAAGAAAAAAAAGAAAAAAAAGGATTAAATTTCAATATTTGTTTTAGTACAGAAAGCAAAAAATTTTAGTAAAAAGTTGTGTCTAAATCATTTATGTTAAAAGCGTTAAAGATGAAAACTTATTTCGAAATTTATATCGCGAATTAGGAAATGTTAAAATATAAAAACGTAAAAAAGATTTATGTTATTTGATGATTGTTCTGATTAAATAGACAAACGGATAGACGAATAGATCACATGATAGACCAGTTGAGGTTTCACTTGCGACACACTGGCTTAGACGTAATCGGAATATCCCTTTTCTTTGAGTCCGTATATACCCGCATGATATATCTTGGAATCATATAAATTAATACAGAATTGCACAAGGTCTTTACTATGAAGTTAAATAATTATTTTCCTATTCATTCGATGATTGAATTAGTAAAAATTGAATTGAAAACAAAAAATATAAATTAGATCCTTTTTAAACATTATAATAATAAAAGTACTTTTGTTACAATAATCAATGAAAGAGAGAGAGAGAGAGAGAGAGAGAGAGAGAGAGAGTGTGTGTGTGTATGTGTGTATGGAAATGTGAATAGAGTGTGAATAGATAAACAAATTATTATAAAAATTATAAAATTAATCGAAAGGAATTCTGTCGATAATTATTATTGATTTATTTTCAATTCACCATGAATCGATCGTGTAGACGATAGGATTATTCCTTATTGCAAAATATAATAAAATTACGAATTATGATTACAATAATAAATGAATGATAAATTATTATGAAAATTACATTGAGACGAATTACTCTTTCGATCATTATCTTCTCTTCAATTTCTAATCACTTTGTAATTGATAATGTAAACGAAAAAAATATTTTTCATAGAAAATTATAATAATGTGAATAGTTGTTTTATGTATCGATAATAATTTCAATTTTCTTTTTTTTTTTTTTTTCATCATCTATTTTTACTCATTATAAATCGTATGTATCAACAATAGCGTGTTTTTTATACTTTATAATATTTCTTCGAACATATGGAACGTTCGAGAGATTTTCTCCGAGTGATTTACTTATGGACTAGATCGAGAAGGAGGATGAAAGAGATAAAAAGATAAAGAGAGAGAAAGAGAATATGTCGCTAACGCAGGATATTAGATAATTAGCAACATTTCCATCATTCGCCGGCCGTTCAACTATTGTCATCTGAGGTCAAGGTTATGTATGTATAAATGTATGAATGTATGTATGTATGTATGTATGTATGTATCTATGTATGTATGTATGTATGTATATATGTATGTATGTATGTATATATGTATGTATGAATATATATATGTATGTATGAATGTATGGATGTATGTATGAATGTATGTATGTATTTATAAATGTATATATGTATACATGTAACACTTCGTGTTATCCTAAGATAACTCCTTAAATATCATTCTTATTTATAAATAACATTACTGACATTATTAAATATGAAATTTTCTTTTCATCTGTGTAATCGAAAGAACATCGAAATAATAAATATAATAAAATAGATTAAATATTATACGATTAGTTAATTTAATAATTATTAATATTAATATACATATATTTATATTTAATCTCATTCTCTCTCTCTCTCTCTCTCTCTCTCTCTCTCTCTCTCTCTCTCTCTCTCTCTCTCTCTCCCTCTCTCTCCTAAATATATTAATCTCTATTTAATGTCAATAATTATTTTAAATAATTTAAAATATTGATTCTGATTGATCAATAGTCACGCAAAAATGAAAAATAAAAAAGAAGGAAAAAGGAAAATTAATTGAACGCGATTAGGATTAAGATTAACAAATAAATTTCTAAATGAAATATATAAAATTATTAATCGAAAATAAATCGATTTATTTTGTCGAATTTATTGATATTATTAAAGAATAAAAAATCGTGAAAATATTAACATAGATAAAAAGCAGAGTTGTATATGCGTGATCTAAAGAAACATAATCTCCAAAGGTTTGCTTGTTGTACATAGGATATCCGTGTGTTAGTGACGTCACGAAATCAATACCGGACTCGGAGGCTGGGTCCATTCTACGTCACCAATGACATAACTAACTCTAGGAGTGGGGAGAACTCTGAAATATAGATAACACGTTGTCCTGAATTACGCCTACGCTCTTTCCCTCTCTCTCATTCTCTTTCTCTCTCTCTCTCTCTATCTCTATCTCTCTATTTCTACCTCTATCTCACTCTTTCTCTCTTTCATACATCTTTATCGAAATTTTTCTTAATTTTACAAAAATTTATAATTAATAATTAAGAAAATATTTTTTTTTTTAAATAATTTACACAAATTTTTCTACACATACATATGTATATCGAAATTTGTTCACACACACACGCACACACACACACTATACGATAGATCTACAAATAGCAAAACAAATCAAGATTAATTTATTATAAATTCATTGTGAAATAATTAATATGAATGCCTTTACATTCTCTTTCTATCTCACACTATCTATTTTTCATACACACACACACACATACACATATGATATATAAATTTTAATATATATATATATATATATTGAAAATTTCCTTAAACTTTTAACATGGACATAAATAATAAAAAATATATTTTGTTTTTCACACTAAGAATATCTTTCATTTAATCGAATTTCAATTCAATTTCTATTTTATTTCATTGATAGATTGTCGAATAATTAAAGCATATGACGATCGAATGGATCGATAAAAATATGTTACAAGTACATAGAAGATGTTAATTAAATCTTTCGATTTGTTTTATTTTTTTTTTTTCTTCTTCTTTTATCAAAATCCACCTTTGATGGTTCGACGGGTTGATACTCGTTGAAAAATGTCAATGATGACGATACTGAAAATAATAACGATGAAGATAACGATGACATGTAAATTAACATAGAATGACTTACAATGATAGATTATTTTATCTATATATCTTAAGTTAAAACTCTGAGGATATAAATAAAAGGAAATTTATAATTTATGATGAGCTATATATATTGCCCGATAATGCCTCTTGCATGACACTTATTCGTCCATAGGAAATCCAGTCTCGTATCTCGTATGGAGCGTTAATTGACGATTATCACTCGTTTATCTAACATAACCGTTTTGAACACATGAAAGCAAACGAGGCTTTGACTGCCTTGACGTATACGTATATGTTGTACCTTCGATTTTATGAGAGAAAGAAAAAAAGGACAGATAGAACGAAGAAAAAGAGATAAAGATAGAGAGAGAGAGAGAGAGAGTGTGTGTGTGTGAGAGAGAGAGAGAGAGAGAGAGAAAGAGACATTCTTCATTTTTTTTTTTTTTTCTTTTTTCTTTTTTCTCTAATTTTTACGACTGGTTAATGACATATTACAAAAGATAAAAACGTATATCTCAATTTATTACGTTGTACTAGCTGTAAGGATATATAGTTTCCTTTACAAGAACATACCAATCTTTCAATTTAAAGTCAACGTTATACTCGCTCGCTGTTATAACTGGTAATTACCCTTTTGCCATTTACACGTTAATTCCATTCATATTTGAATAAGAAACTACAACATTGGAAAATTTTTCCTTAACGGCGTTCGTTAAAAAAAAAAAAAAAAAAAAAGAAAGAAATATCCGAATGAAGAAACGATGAAAAGTTATTGATGAAAAATTGACTGATCGAATTTTATATATTCGTCAATGAAAATTCATAGAATTAAATGAAAAATGTATTAGTAGAAAAATTATTTTTCTTAATTAATAATTATATAAGTATATAATTAAAAAATATAAATAAAACGTGTAATACGATAGATCGAATAAAAATTCTTTTCTACTTGTTGTTTTATAATTTGAAAGAAAAATTATTATTAGTCCAAAAAGTATCGAAAAAAAATTGAATTGATATTTTAAATCATCTAAGAACTTTTGAATCGCTCATATATATACATATTTAAACGAAACAATTAATTATTAAAAAGATTTTGGATCTTCCATAAAAAGAAAAAAAGAAAAGAAAGAAAAAAGAAAGTCGATGTACATTTTTATTATCAAAAATGATCGATTTCAAATAAATAAAAAAATAACAATATATAAAAATGTATTATAATTGATGTATACTTACACATACACACACACACACACACATACGCGCGCGCGCGCGTGTATACGCACAGCACAGCACCAGATTTCATTTAACTACCGATCATACGTAACATTATTTTTCCTTCTTAACCGACCTAGTTTCTAACGTCGGTAAGTCAGTTTTCTGTTTAAATCATGCGAGTAAATCTATGAAGATATATAAATAATTATAATTAAAAAATATATTTATTCATTAACAAACGCAGGAAGGATACTTTGTCTAAGAGGCAATAGAAATAAAAAAAAAAAAGAAAAAAAAAATTTATTTTAAATTTATTTAATTGATATAAAATTTATATGTGTACTACCATAATATAAATAAACGATATATGACGTATACGTAATATAATAAATTGATATTCAAACAAGAGTATATTTTGCTCGTAAGACACGTTAAAAATAAAATAATTTTTATTGAATATTTGAATGAGAAAGCGAAGAACAGGACAAACCATTTGGTCAAAAGCAAATTTATAATCTTCTATAAATATGTAACAATGCTATCTTTTATATATATATATATAGATATGATACATATTGCACTGGTAATAATATAGATTTATTATAATACGTTTGTATTGCTTTTGAAAATTATAATTTATATTATATGTTTGCATAATAGATACAGCCAACGATGCTTACTCGACGGAATCCGAGAGTAGACTGACATAACGAATGTCAAAGTCACTTAGGTTCTCATTCTTATTTATCTTATATATACTTTTATTGTTTATCATTGTTTAGGAGCCAAATCCTACGTGGCATCTTTTATTTTACTCGATTCATATATATTCTTATATACGTTCTACTTATGAAATATAAATAAAAGATTAATCACAGCATTAAAAAAAAAAAAAAAAAAACGTCACCGTTTGAACGAACGAAAATAATTGTCATCTAAAATATGTTTCGACGTTCAAATTTACAATTTAAATTTAAACAGTCCTACGATATTAATTAATTTTAATTATTCAAACATTAGCATTTCATATATGTTAATAAATATATACATACGTATATAAAATCGTAAAACATTGATTTCAATAGATGTTGAATATTTCTGGGATAATTTTATTAATATTGAAATATTTTACATAGTATTAAAGCTGATAAGAGACTGTAAATGAATAATTTTTCTCTATTACTATAGAAGTGTTTAAAGCTCATAAAGAAAATTTTAATTTATAATAGATCATTATATACCTAATTATATTTCAACATTGCACGAATAATACTACATTCATATCAATAAAATATAATCTTCTGTTATATTTAGATTTACATTCACTTATAGACTTATATAGTCTTATTTAGCAAGATCGACGTAGGAAATATATTTAAAAAGGGGGGTTTTTTTTTTTTGTTTTCTTTTTTAAGAATATAGGAATCTTTGACTAAAACTTAAAGATTTAGGCATTAATATTAGATCATTTTTAAATGTCTATGTATGGCAATATATACGTACATAAAAGTACGCAGAGGTACTAAATGAAAATGAAAAGTATAAATAAGTATCACATTAAGTTCACTGTCACTGATTTGTAGTAAACGCTTCTCACACATTTTGTACATAATTAATTGAATAATAACAGTGATAGTGCCAATAGAAACATTTAGCTTCTTTCTTCTTGTACTTTAAATTATCTCGCTTGTACATGTCAAAATTTGCCCTTTTAAGATTCTTTTAGATATTTTTAATTCCTTCCTTTCTCTCTTCTTTCTTGTTCTTTTTTTTCTTTTTTTTCTTTTTTCTTTTTTCTTCTTTTTTTTTTCTTTTATCATTTTTTTTCAACGTATCTTAAAATTTAATTTTAAATTTCTGTAGGACCTGGTTTACCTTGTGTTCTACGACGGGCTAATTCTGACAAAACAACAGGCCCAATATGAGGTAATCTTGGACTATTTGACATAGCTTTGTATGTCGCTGCAACGGCCATCTATAAAATTTTAATATATAAAATAAAAATAAGAACGATCGCACAATAAAAAAAAAAAAAAAAAAAATACCTTTAAACTATGTGGATCTGTACTGATATCAGGTAACATTTTTTGTGGAAGGTGATGACGATTTGCAATCCAAGGATATTTTAAAATTAAAGCTGCTGTAGGCCTACGATTAGGATCAACGTGTAACATTCTCTTCACCAATTCTTTGGCTTCCATTGATATTTGACACCATACTCCACTTTCTACATCTATATACCCAGGTCCAATATGATCAAGTATATCGGTTGCACTATCTCCTGGACTGTTTCGGAAAGGGGTGTATCTGGAACAAAATAATTACATAATAATACATTTGATTTTATGCTTCATTATTACATAATAAATATTTCCAAAGCAATCAGTTTCATACCCGGCTAACATAATATATAATAAAACACCTAAAGACCAAATATCACAAGCTGTATCATATCCTTGCCGTTTTAATACTTCAGGTGCAACAAAATTGGCCGTATAACATGGTGTCATTAATAAACCATTTTCTGCACGTAATTGTTTAGCAAAGCCAAGATCACATATACATAATGTACTTGGATCGCCACCAGGTTTTGAAAACAATATATTTGATGGTTTCAAATCACGATGAACTACCTGAAACATTTGACATTCAGATTATTAATATTTATTATCAATAGAAATAATTAATTATAAAACGGTATAAATACTTACTCCATTTTCATGTAAATAATGAACTACACTGGTAATTGTATATATCACCTCGGCAGCTTCTCTTTCTGTAAAATTACGTCTTTGTAACAATCGATCAAGAAGTTCACCACCTCGCAATAATTCTAATACAAGATAAACTCGTCTATCGTCTTCATGAACGGTCCTTAGAGATACGATATGTGGATGCCTTCCGTATCGTAACAATATTTCTATTTCTTCCGAAGGATCCCGTTTTGCTTTTTCAATCACCTATTTTACGACCAATCTTAATTACATATAATAAATATAAAATTTAATAATTATAAAATATAAAATTTCTCATTATATATTTATACATGCATATAATTTACCTTAATAGCATATTCAGTTTTAGTTGCCTTATGAACTGCAAGGTAAACGGTACTATAAGTTCCTTTACCTATCTCCTGCTTAAATTCATATTCATCGGTTACTAAAATAGGATTGACATAAGCTGGGAAAGTATTACTAATACTATCACAGTTTTTGTACTCTGGAGTTTTTGTATGATCTTCTAATAAACAAGGTGCAACAAAGCTAAAGCCACGAAACAATTCATGAGCATTTGCGCTAGGAGGTACAGCAGGAGAATCTAAAAATAATAATAATATCTTTTCAAATACAAAATATATACTTGGCCAATTCTTTAAGCTAATCAACGATTTCAAACATTAACATAAAGAGAAAAAAAGAGGAAAAAAAGAACTATAAAGGAAAAAAGAAAATTGTACATTATTACCTTTAGGTGTTTTACACGTAAATTCACTATCAAAATAAAATGCATCATCTTCTTGACTAACAGCTGGCTTGAAAGGCGGTCTTATCTCTTTCCTATAAAGAGCATCCCAATCAATGGTTCCAAAAAAGATATGGTTTTTTATTTCTTCTACACTACCTAAGTGAATGTATGAAAACAAATCAAATAAAATACTCGCACAAGATATAAATATACTTTCATTAGAAAATTGAAAATAAATATTTAGACATTACCAGATCCAAGTCTATTTGCTGGATTTCTTTTGAATAATACTCGTAATAATGCACGGGCTTCCAATGAGATATTAGAAGGCATGATAAGCTTTGCTTTTAATATTTGTGTCATAGTTTCCTTTCTATTCGCACCTTGGAATGGAAGTGCACCCGTCAACATCTCAAACTGCAAATTATTATTTATTTAAAAAATAAGATATAAATGAATTTAAATGTTTTCTAGAAAACTTTTTTAATAACTCACCAAAAGTATACCAAAGCTCCACCAATCCGCAGCATAAGAATGCCCTTTTCGATTAACGATTTCCGGTGCCATATATTCAATTGTACCACAAAATGAATATGCTTTAGAATTATCCAATGATTGTTTACTTAATCCAAAATCAGTTAAAGAGATATGCCCTTCAGTGTCCAATAAAATGCTGTCAGAGAAAATAAAATAAGAAATAAATGAAATGATATTTTTCAAAATGTAATATCAATTTACTTTAATGAAATACAAACTTTTCCGGTTTTAAATCACGATATATTATACCAAGTTTATGTATATGATCCAATGCAAGTGCAAGTTCAGCAAGATAAAATTTTACATCCTCTTCCGTGAACATGACCTGTAAATTTATTTCTAGAATAGTAATAATTTCAATTTCTATGAAAAAGACATGGTATTGAAAAGAACATATATGATAGTTGTTATCAATCAAGATATATTAAATATTTGTCAATATTATGTACATATATACAAATTGAATAAATTGTGCAACCACAAAAAAAAAAAAATATTCATTGATAGAAAATGAAAATTGAATGAAAAGTAATCATACAAGTTGTATCTAGTTAGCTTGTTCAATAACCTCTTTGGATAGTCTTGTAAAAAGATCACCACCCTTTAGGAAGTCTAAGATCAAGTACAGTTTGCCCTCTGTCTGGAATGCATAGTGTAGTCGAACAATGAATGGATGCTCCACATCCACCAATATATTTCTTTCCATTTTTGTTCTTACTCTGTCTCTGACTAAGGTACCATGATATAACAATTAGACTGAACAATAATGAAGGAAATATTAATCTTTTAATTATAAAAAAGATACCTTTTAAAGTCGCCTTTTTAAGAACCTTCATAGCATATAGTGTGCCGTTATCCTTTCCCACAACTTTCCGTACTAAAAATACCTAAACGAATGAATGTATATATATATATATATATATATATATATATATATATATATGTGTGTGTGTGTGTAATCAATTGCAAAAAGAAATGAAGAGAAATAATAAAAAAAAAAAAATAATAATAAAATAGACAGATAAAAGTTTGACTTTATACCTTGCCAAAAGAGCCTTGACCAAGTACTTTTAATAGTTCAAAGTGAGACGGATCTGCTTTTTCGTGTCCATCTCGAACCACCTCACGAACCTCAATTTCATGCGACTCGGAACACCCATTTGAGCGAGACTCAATAAGGTTTTCTTGAGTAATCATTGTTTCTTCCTGGTTCTCATCTGACAGAATTTCTAATCCCTGCTAAACAAACAAAATTATATCGTTGGCACAGCTTGTTATTTAAATATACATATATATATATAATATGTAAAATATATATATATATATATATATGTGTAAAAAAAAAAATATATATATATATATATATATATATATATATATATTGTTGTTAAATAAAAATAAATATTTTCTAAAATCATCCTATATAATCGATGAAAGGTAATATTGAAATTGAATTAAAATACGTTTAACAATTTATTAAATAATAAAATCAATGAATTATCTTACCTTTTCATTTACATGTTGTTCAGTCCAAGGAACCGTCAGATTCGCTAAAGGCATTATATTTGCATTTATTTCCAAGGTCGTATAGGATAAAACAAAATAATTATAGTAATGTCACTATTCCGTTGCAACATTTAGTAAGCTATTAAAAATTAATATTTGCCCTGTATACTCTGTATAAACAACTAAAAAAAATTTTCCGCACATTCGCGGTTAAGACTGAGGAAGGCATGTATGTATATAGTTGACGCGATAAGTATCGACCACAGATAACGACTTAACGCTAATGCTTTTAGACGGGACTCTTGATTTAAACCGGAAACTACGTCTAGAGAAAAAGCGATAATGATAGCACATAATTTAAATACAATCTTCTACCATCCGTTCGTTAGAATTAATTAAATGCATCCGCTAATTAATTACTAAACATACAAAGATATTTCATTGTTGCAAATGAATTCAACCCCCTCTCCTTTCCACTCCCTGTTTCTACCCTTTTCCAATAATGAGAGATAATCTTTATACAGTGTGGGTTTTAAATCGACAAAAGATTACTACGATATAACTAATGAACATTTCTATATGTCTGGTTATATTTTATAAAAATTCCCTAACTCTAATAAAAATACGATAGATAACACGAGTAATACAAATATTGACATACATTAGTCGTGTAAATAAATCTCGAGGGAGGGGTGGGGAATTAAGATTTAATTTTTTTTTATCACTTATTTGTATATTACTAATATTACTGATCAGCATTCATATGAAATTAATAAGACACTAGCGCCACGTGATCTAATATCGAACTATTAAACTCGAAACTAAAGAATAAATCTATTTCAATTTTAATAATATATCCAATAAATTCATTCGATAGTAATATATATCAAATATGTCTATCGACATATAATCTATTTATTCCTGTTACGTTTATAGTTTAGTTAATTATGGTAGGATATTTAGTTAATTATAGTAGGATAGTTGTTCTTTTTTTTTTTTGTTTATACTTTAAGGATTCACAGATGGTATCAAAATATTTTGAAGAATTGCCTCAAAATAAAAACCAAAAAGTTTTAATTACACTTATCTTTTGAATACAATCAGTATCCTTACATGTGTTATTTACATAAATTTTTTTTATTGTTGATTCAACTTCTGCCTCAATCGTTCATAATGGTTTGTTTTTTCTCTTTTTACTTTACCTGTATAGATTTGGAAGAACTCATAAATGATATAATTTAAGCAGATAAATTTCAGTTTAAAGGCAGTTTTAAATTTCCAGTAATTTTTTATATCAAACTCTGTAAATAAGTAATTTTTTATTCTGATTATCTTTTGTTTAAAAAATTTGTATGACTATTAATAGTCATATATTAACATATTTTACTTTACATAAAAAATGTATGAACTTGATAATTATCGTACAACATTTATAGAAAGATTGATTAGGCTAAGATACATCATTCTTTTGTAACAACTTTTTAGCCTTCAAACGTGTGCAAAAATTCAACAATAAATTATGTATCATTTCTTTATCATCACTATAACTCGTGTACCATAATATGCATTTGTGAGGCCAATGAGATCATGGCAAGATAAAAATTCTCACAAAAATGGGACTTATACAAACCTTATTTTTCTGTAAAATATCTGTTCATTTAAACAGCAACCTGTAACAGACCAATTAATCTTCACTGGAAGGGGATTTAAAGTAAATACTTTCAAATACATAACATGGAGTATGATAGTATCTTTCTAGATTATACAAACATATACTATCATACTCCAAGAATATGTAATATAGCTATTTGCAAAATAGAAAATAAATAATTGATCAAACAAATATAGATTGTATGTAAATATATATAATAAATGTGTGTGTCTTGACAAACCTGTATGGATACCCTTGTGCCTTGTTCTTAAATATGGATAAAAGTAGACTAAAGAAAATAGCAACTAATCCAAAGCCTATCACAGCAAATATTCTTCGTTTTTTAACATCACCTTTCCTTGTAGCAGCTTCGGTCATTAGAATCATTCCTAATACCACTGCTCCATCTTATTATTTTTGTTAAGGTATATTATATATACTTAACAACTAACTTATTATGTTTATTAAATTAAAAGGATACTTAAAACCATAACAATATAAGTTTCTAATACAAATTGACCTTGGGATGACCCATGGATATATGCCATATTTCCATTAGCTGATTTGTGGATAAATGGAGGTCCTCTGATATGATTCCACATTTGTCCCGATATCATTGTAAGAGTGAAAAACTATAAGAAGATCAATTTTAATGAAATGAATCGTTCTATTAATAAAAGTAAAGAAAAATAAAATAAGCTTACTAATGCACCAAGAGCCCAAATTGTTTTATTATAAATTAAATCTAAATTATTACGCCTAACATATAGGAATACTCCAATCAGAACCGAGAACATTATCAAAGTTACTGTGCCAGAGTAGTTTGGTGGCCTGAATATGTTTATCTATAAGAAATAATTGTTATCAATAAATATTTTATTACACAAGCTTATAAGAAATAATTACCTGAATATCGGTACGTTCTGATATCCACTTTGCTATTGCTTCTGCGGCAAAACCAACTCTTTGTATATCCATAGTATCAGCTGGTTTTGGTTTACCTTTCGCTGGAAAATGTATATATACCGGAGCAGTATTCAATCTCATCTAAAAAAAAAAAAAAAAGGATAGTTTTGTGTCTTTATATTTTGTCATTTTTATATTTCATATTTACAAGCTGATTATTGCATGTATATTTGTATTTAATACCATTTGAAAAACGTCTGATCCTTCATCGAAATCTACAGATGCAAAAAACAACTTATTCGAATAAGACTGAGAATACCGGAATGAATTTGCAACTATTGTGAATTCGTCATTTGCATGTCTGAAAACATGTATATATATGTATATATATATATATAATTAAAAGAAATCATTAACAAACTTATTATTATTTTTCTTACCTGCAAATTTGACACTGCCTTTGCGGTGCCATAGCAGTGAACATAACTATAACAGAATAATTTCTTGGAGTATTTTTAACAAACTCCTTAAATTTTGCTCCGTTAAATTTAATTACTGGTCTCCTAATGGCCATTTCTGTTAATTGTTGTACACGTTCGGCTAACGAGGAACTTTGACTCTAGAAAATATATGTAGATTGATCAGTTTAGAGGTTAGAAAGAGGATACATTATTAGTCCATAGAATCACTTAATTTATCTTTTTAATTATGGTCAAAGTAAAACGATTAATTAAATTTTAATAGAAAATTAATAAATATAAAAGAAATTTCATTGTAATTCCACAATAAATTAGAATAAATTTTGAGGCATGACATTAATTTGACATTTCAAAATAGCACAATTTCTTTGAACTCATCGACGAAATTATTTTCTAAATTCTCACATTTTTCGTTCTATATTGACAGCTAACATAAGATAAACTTATGAGCACAATCCCCAGGAATGTAATATAATATTTCGACTTCATTTTAATAGATTTTGGCAAGATAATCTATCAGAAAAAGCAGTAACAGCTATCTCTATCGGAGTACGCTAATGGAATAACTGTACATATAACATGCTGTAAATGCCGATTGGTCTGAACATTACTACGTGGCACTTGATATCTACAATTTCTGTACAACAAAAATTTATTACATTATTACAATATTAAACGAGAATATAACGTATCCTTTATAAAGATTTAATGCTCACAAAATGTTGGGAGAAAAGAGAGAGAAAAAAGAAACGAATTCATTTATACGAATACCATTCTATATATTATTCAATAATTCGAGACACGTTGTTATATCGCGGAAAAATTTTATTCTGATGACACTTTAAATAACTTTTTCGATAATAAACAATACAATGTAGATTTTATTGGAAGAAAAAAATTATTGTTTCAATATTTACGATTAATATTATGAAAAAAAAAGGAAAAAAAAGAAAAAGAAGAAAGAAAAAAAGGAAAAACAAAAAAAAGAAAAAGAAAAATCTAACAGGATAAATTGTATATGTATGACAATGCTCGTGGCGATAAATCATATGCATACATCACTGTTAATATGTACGTCACGTTTAACCGCTGATTCGACGACGATTGAATGTCTTGTCGTTGATTGGTCAATAGCGTCTTCACGTAACCGTCATTTCAAACGAAGAAAAACCGGTGAACAGACCCGCGTAAAGAAACGTTGAGAGAAGAACGCTTGTGTAAGATTCATGCAACTTCATATAAGCCATAGTTTTCAAGGGGGATGGACGTGCTCATGGTGGAACGTGCAGTGTTTTTAATAATTAGTAACAGTGTTTATTTCTGATATAAACATTGGTGTTTAAACGCGCATATCCTTTTTAAGGATATTTTCCTTAGATTTTATTGAATATATTTGATATATAACGATATGTCGTTCTCAAAAGCTAGAATTCAACGGTTCAATGAACTTACAAGTAAGTTCTTAATATTAACCGTTTACCATGTTTAATGATATCGAAGAAAATTAAAAAAAAAAAAGAAAAAAGCAAAAATCATATCGCCATTTGGAACAATGATAACGATCATATCGTTAATCAATGAGTGTGCATCAATTTTAGAAAATTATATATATGGAAGTGAGAAGCTACATTCTGGCGGGAAAATTGTCCCGAATTCTCGTAATGCTCTTTTATTGATTCATTTTTCTTTTTTTCTTTTTTTTTTTTTTCTTCTTTTCTTTTCAAACTGATTTTTCTTATTCTTCTTTCTTTTTTTTATTTTTATCAATTAACACCAAAACTGAAGTCATTAAAATTTATTTTAACGATTGACGACTTTAATGCCTATAAACATCGTTACAATCGTATTAAAATGAATATCAGGCTCGTATCGTTGTATAATTAATTATTCGAATATACTTTAATTTCGAAATATTGCTTGTGTGTGTGCGCGCGCTTTTTTTGTAACTTTTTTACTAGTAAAATATTGTTATACGAAAGTCCATCTAGCCTATAGTTTTTACGCCATAAAGAGAAAGAAGTTAGTATCAGTTAAAAAAAAAAAAAAAAAAAAAAAAAATGCATCCTTGCAATTTGCATCATATTACAAGTTGTAACAATTGCGCACGATCGTTCCGTGAAACATTTTAATCTTTAAATGATTTTGAAGAGGTGAAGGGCCGAGGAGGGGGAGAAGGAGGAGGTGGTGGTGGTAGTGTAGGGGTGGGGCGAGGGGATAGAAATGGGAGGGGGGTGTAGGTAACGACAAAAGAGGACATTTTATCGCAACGACAAAAAGGGCTAGTCGAAGGTTACACCTGGTACCTTCTTCATGGATCTACATGTCTCCCAAATACAGACACACACAGCTGTCTCCTATTTCGAGTTTCTTCTCCTCCCCACCCCTCACCTTTTAAAGATGCATCCGAAGGAAATCCCCTTTGATTCCACCCTCCAACCTTAGTTTTCTCGCGCGTATTCATTTGAAAGAATAGGATTGACCCTAAGTGAACGCAACGAGCTACAATAATCTCACCTTTAATACGCATTGTCTTTCATTAAAGTATATTTACTGATGATACGGATATCATTAAAGTATTATCACATAAGAATCTATATGTTACTTGTTAATTGTCTTATCTATATATTATATATTATATGTTACTTGTTACTTGTTAATTTGTGATATAAAAATTATTTTAAAGCTTTATTATTTATGCTATTTTTCTAGGTGAGGCGCCACCACCCGGTGCATATGATCCAAAGTTCGACCAAAAAATCAAAGGATATATTATTGAAAAAACAGAAAGATTTCAGGATAATAAAAGTG
Organism: Vespa velutina; assembly: GCF_912470025.1. Lineage (NCBI taxonomy): Eukaryota > Metazoa > Arthropoda > Insecta > Hymenoptera > Vespidae > Vespa > Vespa velutina. The sequence continues at coordinate 18,175,129 of NC_062188.1, read as the reverse complement.
TAATTAGTAATGGTACCGATTCAAGCTTAACCGTTTCAAGCAAGAGCACTGGAAATCAACCACAAGATAGATTTTTAACTGTGAGAGAATTAATTTATTAAAGTGATATATAATTAATTATTTGATAGATTAAAAATTATATTAAATATACGATAAGTTAGATTATATGTTTTAATTGATATATGGAAATTTTTCTTTCATTTATAGCCACAATGTCCAAGAAGAAGTGTTATCGTCAAATCAATCAATCCAAATTATCCACAGGAAAAATTGAAATCCATGAACCAGACTAAGAATAAAACTATTAATAAAAGACATTATAATTATGCGGATCAGTTGTTGGAATTACAAGTTGAATGTACGAATAAAGATAAAACTATACAGGAACATGAGAAACATATTGAAGAGATTAAGGAAGAAATGTGTAAACTTGAAGTGCAAATAGAGGATTTACATAAAAAACAAGTTGAAGTTGAAGAACAACACAGGAAAGATATAGAAACTATGGTAAGCGAATAATAATTTTTGTTATTTTTTTACTTCACCCTTTTTTTCTCCTTTTTTTTTTTCTTTTTTTTTTTTTTAAGGTTTATATCTAACTTTTTTGCAGCTTAATTTGGCAAAACTCTTCTGTTTTTAGGCTAAATTACAACAGGAAGTTTTAGATAATCATGATGAAAGGCATCAAGCTGAAGCAGACGAGCTTCGTTCTAAATTATTGGATATGTCGAGAGAAAAGGAACAAGAAATTTCTGCTAGAAGAACGCTTGAAAATGAATTAAGAAAACGAGTGGCCGAATTGTTAGAGAAAATTTCTTTTTTAGAAAATGAATTGTCTAAAATAACAGAAACAAATCGAATTGCGGTAATTAATGTGAAATTATACAATAACAAAATTATTACTATATTGAAATAATAATAGATGTATATCTTTTAAATAGATACAAACATTAGAGACAAGAAATAAAGAATTATTGTCCAAATTAAAAACATTGGAGGAAGAACGTGACATACAAATTGAATTATTAGAAAAGGAAAGATCACAGCTTCTGTTAAATATAAGCGATTTAACGGACAATAAATGTGATCTTGAAAATAAATTGGGGAAAAGGCAGGACGTGATTTTAGAACTTCAAGGGCAATTGTCTACTCTTCAATGTGAGCTGGACGAATTAAGAGCTGAATACGACAAACTTTTGGATGATTCCATGAGACAAATGAATGATCTTGTAAAAAATTATAATGTAGAAAAGGATACATTGAAAGATACTTTTGTTAAAGAAAAGAAAGAGCTTCAATTGCAATATGATCAGACAAAAATGACAGTAATCGTATTGCAAGCTAATTTAGATGATATGGCCGATAATAATTCATTTCTTCAACAAGAATTACAAGACGTTCAAAGACTTTACAGAGATGTAAATATTTCATTGATAATAATGATTATTAATTCATTCGTAGTTTAAGATTTTTAATTGAATTATATTTATCTGATTATAGGTAAGTCAACGGTTGACGCAAGCTCATGAGGAATTAGAAATTGCAGAACAGAAACATGAGTTTGTCTTGAAGGAACATAAAAATGAGATAGAGGCTTTACAAAAGCAACACAGCGAAGAAAAATCAGAATTAAAGCAGTTATTGGAAGAGGCAAAGGAAGATTATTTGAATGAAATAGAAAATGTATGGGCTAGACAAATTAGTTTTATCAAATACTTTTTTTTTTTTTTTCTTTTTTTTTTTTTTTTTATAATTAAGATATTTATAATATTTTTTTCATTTAGTTGTCGATAGCGAGAGATAAAGAAATAGCTGAATTACAAAAAGCAACGAGTCAAACAATTGAGGAAGAAACCAAACGAATAAAGGAGCACACAAATAAAATCGTTGAAAATGCCGAAGCCGTTACTAGAGAAACTATAGCAGTTTGTCGTGCGGAAAGCGAAGAAAGAGTAAAGAGAGTAATCGCCGAATGTGACGCGAAAGTAAGCGGACCACATGTGCGTAAAACGCTAAACATCACCTGACCTTGTATTTTGTTTTGCAATTTCTCTTCTTTTTTTTTTTTTTTTTTTTTTTTTTTTTTTTTCTTCATTTTCTCATTCTTCTTTTTTATATATTTTATTTATTTTTTTTTCTTTTTCTTTTTTTTTTCTTTTTTTTTTTTTTTTTTTTTTTTTTTTGTTTCGTTTTGTAAAAAGAAACTTTTCAAAAGAGATTCCCATAAAACTAAAATATTTAATGATTTATTAGCATGCGTTTGTCTTGGTTTGCTGTGATGTTTGGATTATTAATTTTCATAGATGAAAATGATTTTTCATATTAATAGTTTGTCATGATAATATGTAGATAAATACAATGATCAGAGAAGCCACGGCTGCGATTGAAGAAGAAATGCGTCTTAATATTGAAAAATATAAAGCATGTTTGAAAAGAGTAGAAACCGAACGTGCTGCGTTAGACGATAAATTGGCCCAAAGAGATGCCGAAATTACAAAACTTTCCTCGATACTCGAGGAATTGAAATCGACCGCAGAAACTCGGGTATTTCTGATATATCAATTTTTCCCTTTAATTCGTTTTCTTTATTCTCTTCGTATTATTTACGTTCTATATCGTTATATTGTTTCAGGAGAGTTTTAGTCAAAGCTTGCAGGTCGGATTAGACAGAGCGGAAACAGAATTGGCGGAGAAAAAAGCAGAGCTTAGAGCATTGAAAAATCAAATACGTGCGGAGGCTGCAGAAATGGTAGCTAGAAGAAAGAGGTATTGCGATAATAAAAATTATTTTATTTTTTTTTCTTTTTTTTTTTTTCCCTATTAAAATTTTATATATATATACATATATATATATATATGTATGTGTGTGTGTATATAGGTTTGAAATAGTTATGGCGGAAAATCAAGCATCGGTTGCTGCACTCTCAAAACGTTTAGCACAGAGTCACGCTGAGGTAGAAAGACTTCAAGATGAATTAAAACGTGGCGAGGATTGTATACACGAACATCGAGATTTACTTGCTTCTATGCGTAATAATTCTCAAATGGTACACGACCAAGTGCACAATATTATGAAACAATTAGATGCCGAGAGGCAACTCGTAAGTCAAATCGAAGCTGGTAGTTTGTCTGAGTTTGAATCTATTAAGACTGTTTTCGAAATGAAAATTGATGAACTTCAACGAGTAGCAGCGAAAGAGATTACACGACTTCGAGAAGAAATCAACAAGAAGTCAAGCGAAAGTGCAGAGGTATTATTATATCTCTTATATATATATATATAAATTAATATCATAAAAACAAAAACGTTAACTACAATTATATTTATTAATTTTAGATGAAGAGGCAGCTCGATGAAATGGCTGGTTCTCTTTGTGCCGCAGAAGATATGTTATTAAGATTAGAGGAAAGAAACGATGCGCAAATGATTGAAATTTCGCGATTAGAAGTAGAAAGTGGTAAACTTCATGAACAATTAAATAATCAAAAAAAGATCTCCGAAGAAACCACTGCATTGATGTCCGTACAATCGGTGCAACATAAACTCGCCATTGAGAAAGTAAATATCTATTAAGATTAGATATATATTATACAAATATATAATACCAAAGGGAATGAAAATATCTAATTTAGATCGTTATGCTTTTAGGCGAATTATCAGTTAAAAGAACTCTCCATGAAAGTTATATCACTTGAAGAAAGAGAAAGATGTGCCGAGGTAATATTTCAATTTATATTTAAAAAGTATATATATATATATACATATTTATATTTAATACTCTTATTGATTTGACGATAATGATCCATAATCAATTGCATTTTAGAATAAACATATATTGGCTGAAAAGGAAAAAGAACAATGGCATGCTCGTGAAGAGAAGCTTTTAAAAGAATTAGCTGAGGAAAGAGCACGTCGTGAAACTGCTGAAACGTAAGATCATTATGATTATTAATATTTCTCCAATGGGAACAAAAACTATAAACAATTAATATTAAATATATATACATACATATGCATATTTTTTAATGTAGCGAAGTTAAAACATTAACCGATAGTAATGATCGACTTCAAAAGGAATACGAAGACATAAATGAAAAATATGCCGAAATAGTTGGCCACCAGAATCACAAACAAAGAATCAAGCATGTTTCACAGCTGAAAGAAAAGATCTATCGATTGGAACAGGTGCGTTTATTCATTATTGTCGGCCTTGCGATTAGTTTCTACTGGATTTGGTTGTATTTTCAATCGATCACTTGTAACTTCGATTACCATATGTTTTCAAATTTGTTTTGTGATATCGATATCTTTTTTTTTTCTCGTTTCTTTTTTTCCTTTTTTTGTTGATATTGTTAAAAAAAAAAGAACATTTTATTAAATGTTTTTTTGTTTACTCTCTCTTTTCTTTTTCTTTTTCTTTGTTTTTTTTTTTTTTTCTATCGATTATAAAAATCCCATAATGTTTCTAAATTATCTGTCTCTATTGTATACTTACAGTATTTATTTATACAATGATATAAATTTTGTTATGAAAGTTATATAATTAAAAGAATAAACAAAAAATCAAGTATATATGTTCAATGAAATAAATATATTTCTATTATGAATAATTTTGTGTTACTATCTTGTTTTGCCCACTATATATTATGATCTACCATTATTATTTATTTTTATTATCTCATAATGTTTTATTATACACAACACAACACACACACACACACACACACACACACACACACACATATATATATATATATATATGCTTCTGAGGGAATTGCACAATAAGCAGGTGAATTTTTTTTAGGAATTGCAAACTAAATCCAGGCAATTGGAACATCAACAAAAGGCAGGGGAGAAGTTAAAAGCTCAACAGAAACGTCCCCATACTAAAGGGAAAGAAAACGTAATAGGAGTTACAAGAAGTAGTCACACCACACCTACATCTTCGCCGCATAAATCATTAACGCCTCTTCGAAATCGAAACGAATAATTTGATTAAAAGATTATGTCTAAAAGAATTTGCCAAATTAGTTCGTGTATAAGAACTATAGGTGTATAAAAAAAAACAAAAAAAAAAAAAAAAAAAAAAAAAAGATAGTTAAATCAAATGCACCCACGTTCTAGAACGTGGTAGGGGGGAAGAAAAAAGAAGAAGAAAAAATACGATGTTAATCGTTGATATATGATATTTGGTGTTTTGATGGTTTTTTTTTCCTTTTCGTTGTTTTTTTTTTTTTCGTTTCGTTTTTTTTCTCTCTCGTCGAAACAAAATTATTCGTATTTATATATGTTCCGTTCAAGTTAATAACATTCAAAAGTGTATTTGGCCGGATCTCGTGTTAAATTTTTTTCGTTCAAAATTTATCAATACATCAGATTCTCATAAGCGCTAATTACGTTTATTTTTAGAGTATATATGTTAGAACAATTCACACAATTATTATTATTATAACATTATTCATTTTTATAGCCGTGAAGTTAAATAAAGTTTTATTTATGCTACCGATCTGTTCAAAATGATTATTTATTTTACCTTATTAAAAGAAAAACTGTTCGTGAAGGGTTATTTAAAAGATTGATACAAATCGTTTGAAAACTTATCGTTCCTAGAAAGTTTTCATATAAAATAATACAAGAAGAATGCAATAAGAGATTTTGATCCTTCGAAGTGGACTATCACAGTAATAAAATCCACCTAAGTTACTAAGGATCCATCCAATTCATTAGACATTATTATGCCTAGTCGCGTAGCTCGTGACATTAACACAAGCCAGTGTTATGCATTTTCTCTTCCT
>NC_062188.1:18149333-18164333 GCF_912470025.1 Vespa velutina | reverse complement strand
TCTTTTGCCAAAAAAAAGAAAAAAGGAAACAAAATTAGTTTCTCAATTTGTTCGACGAGAACGCATAAGCTCCTTCCAAAATAAATTAATTAACAAAAAAATAAGGAAAAGAAAAGAAAAGGAAAGACAAAAGAAGAGAGAGAGAGAGAGAGAGAGAGAGAGAGAGAGAGAGAAAAGCGAAAAGAAAATGACACTTAATATAGTTTTGTATTATAGACATTATTGGGAAATTTCCAACGCATCTGTGCATAGGTAACTAATATTACCTACCGCAAACAATTGTATCGATCGTATTTGGTAATCAAACCAATTTACGATATGCCATTTTAAAAACGAACATAGGAAAATTGTAATGACCGTGTCAATAATAATTCCGCATTACAAATAATTTATTCCCAACTTTCATATGTATTAATCTTTCATTGCATTTCAAAATTAACTTCATCAAACAAATGTAACACGTCAATATATATATATATATATATATATATAATAAATATTATATTATATTATATTATTATAAAACAAAAAACAAAAAATGAAAGAAAGAAAGAAAGAAAGAAAAATCGCATATACCTATATTTATGTATGATGTGTATGTGTGTCGCAACATCGAGAATTCCAGTGTCAAAGTAAAATTTCTTAGCTCTCTTCTCGAGCTCGAAAGGACAGTAGAAGGAGGGGGAGGAGGAGGAGGAGGATCAGAGGTAAAGATCCGGCTCGCCTCTTTGTTCCTCGTAATAGGCTATTTTTCATATCGGACAGATAAATGGAGGAGAGTCGGCAATACTCGCCCGCCCCACCTTCCTCCACCTCCCTATCCCCCACCCACCGATGGGTATCCCATCCCTCCTAGCCCCCGTCTCGTCGTCGTTCGTTCGTTCGTTCGAACTCAAATACCATTCGAGATGAAGGCCCTCATCCGCGGTCCACGTTCTCGAACACGATGCTCGCGTACTCTCTTGTGAAAGGCGAAGCTCGCAGGAGGGATTACGCGCGTGCATCCGCGACTGGCGAATACGTAATCCGGTCTCGCGTTCGTCGGTCGTTGCGTCATCGAAATATTTCGGACGATGTTGGAACAACGAGCCGGTCTCCCGGCGCCCACGCTTTCGATCCTGGAAAAAGAGTATACCTACCATGTGTATATATATATATATATATATATATATATATTCGACGATTTTCGCTTTTAAATTCACCGCATCGTTTTATCACTTCGTTCTGGACCCTGGAATTCGCTCCGGAATTTTTATTATTTCGCATAAATAACTTTCTATTCCTCGCCCAAAGACAAAGACGACTACACCAGAGAGTTAGCCATTTTTATTTTTTTCCTCCCATTTTTTTTTTTTTTTTTTTTTTTTTTTTTTAAAGGAACATCCTTTATACTTTATAGAGTTTATGTTGTTTATTATTAGAAAAAAAATTAATATCCAATTCGGTATTGGATCGATCGAGGTAGAAAAAAAGACGACTGTAACTCGATGTTTACGTAGAGAAAAGAATTGCCTATGAATGGCTCCGTATTGTCCGAGCGATCTTATCTTTTTCTTTTTCTCTCTCTCTCTCTCTCTCTCCCTCACTCTTCAATGAATGTCACCATCGGAGATAACTTTTTTATTCAGCGATCGGAGAAAAAATATGTCTGAGATAAAAAGTTGTCAAGAACAAAGTGGAAAGGACGTGGAAACGTTTAATGAAAATAATTTCGTTTCATCTATGGCTAAGATATAGTCATCGACTCGAGTAGATAATATGAATAGAAGACGAATACACATACGGGTTTCCCTCACCGTGCGCTCGCGCGCATATCCGCACGCGCGCTCACACACACACACACACACACGCATACGTACAAAATAGGTATACACATGTAGATATATGTATGTATATAGATAGGTCCTTTGAATTTTTGGCCGAAGAGCGTCTAAATCCGGTAACAAACGTTGCGATTCATAACCGTTGTTTACGAGGGACTATAAAGATTCTTGTGTAGGAAGCTGACGCTATGACAAGGTGAGCAGGAGGAAGAAGAAGATGAGGAGAAACGGGAGGAGGAGAAGGAGGAGGAAGAGGACGTAGAAGAGGACGTAGTCGAGAGGATCGAGCTGAAGAACGGGAAGACTCTTCAGAGAGTAGAAATCTCCTTCTCAAGTGGCTCGCGCGTTCTAAACAATTCCGTGATGCTACTGCGTCAGGGTTTGCTGCAACTGCCGCTGCTGCTAGTAGTACTGATGCTAGTAGTACTGTTACTGCTGTTGCTGCTGCGGTTGTCATTGCGCGTTGCACGTCGCATGTAGCCGTTCTTGCGGGGAATAGCAAAGCTCCTACATCGATGAGAGAAGAGGAGTAGTATATGCTGAGGCGTATTTCGCCGAAGAGTCGCTGAGAGAAGAAGGTCGCACAATAGGAAGGAAACATGCCAGGACGATTTATCGACGTGCTACTATCAAAATTCCTTTGAAAATTTCACTCATCCTCGGACAGGACCACACACACACGCTCTCTCTCTCTCTCTCTCTCTCTCTCTCCCTCTCTCTCTCTCTTTCCCTCTCTCTCTCTCCCTTTCTGTCTCGAAATTTGCTCGAAATTTCGTTGTATGTCAGATGTTTTCCATTTCATTCAGGAGAGGACGAATCTTGGAAAGAAACGAGGTCCGAGATGGGTCGATCACAAAAGAGGGTGAGAGATGGGAGGCGAATCGTTTCACCCGTTATTGATCGAAAACGCGGGATGAGAGAGAGAGAGAGAGAGAGAGAGAGAGAGCGGAGAAGGCATTAGGAATCGTTTGGCGCCGATAGGATGATTTCGTAAATCGTACGTCTGACTATGCCGTTACGCGAATTCACGGAATTACCGGCGGGAGTCCGTTAGCATTTTATTCTATCCGGAACGGGATCGAGCACATCCGAGAGAACTAGACCGTTTTTCGCCGAATCGACGAGGAAAGAGAATAAGAGAGAGAAAGAGAGAGAGAGGTGGAGATGAAGAGGGATAAAGTAGAAGGGGTGGCTTTAGTCAGAGGTTTTTCCATGAAACTTTCGTCGTCGCGTTACAAACGACGCTTTCCGATGTCCAATCCGTCCGATCCGGATTTGCCGGCAATTTGTTTCGTTTTAACGCATTAGAGATTAATTCTGTTCGCCGCCGTTTTCTACCTTTCTATTTTGTCGAGAACGTGTGTTCTGGTTCTCGCGTATAATTCGCTCGTTAACGATAAAACAATTCTTTTTACGGTTGATAAACGGCCCGTGTGTGTTCACGCAGAAACTCGTAATTATTGTTGAAAACCGTTTGGACGTTCATGTATTTTATTTTCTATATATCTATATAAATATATATATATATATATATATATATATATATATTATAAAGGCATCTATACATCTCTATAGCAATCTCTATTTCTCTCGATTTTCGCGGATGAAGAGTATGTACGAGGAGAATTTTGTAATGGACACTGATTTTCTTCTTTACAACGCGCCCGAAATGCTCGTTGATTCGAATAGCTCGAAACGAACGAGAATACATGGAGTGGATGTATGTATGTGTCTATGAATGTACCCGCATATTTATAGATACGTACGAGAGTGAACATTGCAAATCGATGTAAAAATAAAAAGATGTAATAAAAAAAAAAAAAAAAAAGAAAATAAATAAATAAATAATACGAAACCAAAAAAAAAAAAGAAGAAAATAAATTGTTACGATAATTGTTATATTACTCGGTTTACGTGACGTTAAAATATATGCTATTTCATGATAATCATAAAAGTCACTATCTTATTATAATATTTCTATCTTGGTCGAATTAAATTTCACGAATAAATAAAATTTACGAAAGGAAACTACTATATAAGTTTAAATAAGATGAAGAAAAGACAACGTGAAGGAGGTGTAAACGATCGCGTAGAAGTTTAGAAGCTGCTCTTGGATAGGAGCCATTTCGTAATTGCATAATCTTTCTGGCGTCTAGCCTGACAAAGGTCTGATAGTTCTAATAGACTCTACACGTTCCTGGATATACACGCCCTCTTAGTGTCTGTGTCCAGCATCCTCTGGCTTACCTGTATATGCGAACACATACGATGCGGCCAGCGACCCTTAATGGCTTTAGCAAATGCACGCGTATCAATGGTATACCGTTCTGTGTTTGCATGGATCGTTCGATATACGTGGCGATATACACAGAGAGACAGAGGGAGAGAGAGAGAGAGAGAGAGAGAGAGAGAGAGAGAGAGAGAGAGAGAGACAAGAGAATGTACGCGTACAAAGAACATGATGCAGCGTGAAACGACAGCTATCACCGAAATAGAGTCGAAAACCATAGAAGATCCTTTCATCTATTTCTCTGGTATCGTGCTTTGCGTTCATCCCTAAATTTGTCTTTTGAAAATTGCTTTTTACACGTCGATCAATTGAAACGAACACCGTATAATAGTACAGACGTGCATACCGTAAACCGTTTCGTTCTAGAAAGAAAAGTACGGTTAGAATGAAAATTAAACACCAATAAAAGAAATTTTCTTTTATTTCTGCAATGTTTGCAATTATATATTTTTCTTTTTCCTTTCCTCATTCTTCCTTTTTTTTTTTTTTTTTTTCCTTTTTCTTTTTTCCTTTACGTTACATCCATCCAACGTTAACGAGAAAAGAAGAATTGTGTAGGAGTTGCTATTTCCTTATACCTATATTGAAATTAAAATTCCCAGTATTCACTCGAAGCTCGTTCTCGTACTCCCCCGCGATAAACATAAATTTTAGTCCGTGCCGAACATTATCCAGGGCTGACGCATCGGAGCACATGAAATACTGTAAAGGAGAACATCCTATATATATTATATATATACATAAATGTAATATATATATATATAAATAGGTAGGTATGTATCTATGTACGTATATATGTATACACTGACGCATACGTACCAGATAGGTTAGATACATATTTACCCATATCAGTCGTAGATGGAGAATTAGGGGAGAGGCATAGAACTCGTCGATATCGTGCATGCACAGAGCAGAGTTCCATTGAAGAAATAAATTTAACAAGCTTGCCTGCCAGGTGGTAGCCGCACGGTCTTCGACCTAGCAACTCACCTCCTTCGACTTCGACGTATACGATACGCGACCTATGTGGGGTTAAATGCCGTGCAGCCTTGTTGCAACCTGCAGCTCGAGGTAAAGAAAGGAAAAAAAATAATAGAAAAAAAGAAAAAGGGGAGGATAGGAGAGGGATAAGGAAGGGAAGAGATAGGGCGGTAGACCGGGTACGAAAAAATAAGGGTTGTCTTTTGCACCGTGCAAGAAAGCAAACGAGCAGCCAGACTTTTCTTCACGAGTGATAGAAAAAGAGAGAAAGAGGGAGAGAGAGAAAGAGAGAGAGAGAGAGAGAGAGACAGAGAGAGAGAGAGAGAGAGAGAAAGAGAGATAGAGAACCGGATCGAAAGGATCAACGTTGAGACTGGTCATGGTTTTCTCCTTTGAACAGGCTCTTGGCGACCTGGTGCCAAGTTCGAGGGCATAGACCGGACACATGTAAGAGACACGGCTCGTGCGTGTCCGGAACTTCCAAACAGCGCGACGTGTCCTTCGCTCTCGCTTTTTATTTCTTTCCGCTACATGGCTCATTCCCCGTGAGAGCCGGATTATGATCTCGAGAGGGGGAGAGAGAGAGAGAGAAAGAACTAGCGAAACGTGTGAACGATTTATGTCGCCTCCTCGGAAACTCGGCGCAGCTTTAGGATGCTTAGTCGTCGAGATAAACGATGAGACATTCGTGAATGTTTTCCCCCGAAAAGTCCGTTCGTTTTTGAGCTCGAAAAGAGAATGGACCCCTAAGCAGATGCGAGAATACTATTCGCTCGCTAACATTTTTCTTCTCATTTTTTTCTTCCCTCTTCATTCTTTGTTTTCTTCATTCTTCTTTCTTTTTTCTTTCTTTTCTTTTCCTTTTCCATAATTCTTACGAGAATTGTTTCCGGTTAACGTATTAAGAAATAACTTTCCATAGGTATACATATATATATATATATATATATTTTTTTTTCTCTGTTATTTACTTAGCTACACCTATCTAGGAAAATTCAATAATGCAAACGTTTCCCATTCGAAATATATAATATATTATGCACCTTTGATATTTGATATAAGCGATTTATAAATGACATATCCATCCGAAGAAACATTATCTCGGTGGGTCGTCGTGATCGAACTGACGCGTTTCTTTTTCGCAAAACGAGATACTTCTAACGGAATAAGCCTCGCGTATATTTATTGTACACTTGTACCCAGCTGCTTCGTCCTCTCTCTCTCTCTCTCTCTCTCTCTCTCTTTTCATCTCTATCTCTCTATCTCTATCTCTCTATCTCTATCTTTATCTCTCTCTCTTTTTCTCTCTGTCTATCTCTCTTTTCCTCTCCGTCAATTCACATTGGAAAGTGTTCCGTCGGTAAATGCATCTGGATGTGAGCCAAACGGATACACGTGTGTAATATTATTGTGCATTGATTTTCCGCCATCCAGTCGTCGTTTAGTCAAATTTCTTCATGGATGGCTTGCGAGGCGTTCGCGCGGGCGCATTTCAACGTGTTTCCTCTTTTGATGACTATTCGTCGACGAGTACCAAAAGGTTGGATCCTCGAGACGACGATGACTCTTCGTAAGCTTTTAAAGTGTATAAAGAGAGAGAGAGAGAGAGAGAGAAAGAGAGTAAACCGACGAACTCCGATGCCGTTAAGTTCCATTTTAACATCTGAGTTTATCTGTAATATATAAACGGACGAAGGATTAGATCAATAAATTACAATGTGATTGTTAAGTCTTTCTATCTTCGAGGATCGTTTTAAGTCGAATTGGATCAACGAACGGATATACATAGATATATCTCCAATATATATACTGCAAATTACTTGCGCCATCGACTCGAACAAAATTCTTTTATATGTTTACGAGTATCGAAGTAGAAATGGAAGTAAAAGTAGAAATGGAATAAGAAGGAGGAAAGGAGAAGGAGGAAGTGAAAGAAGAAGAAGAAGAAGAGGAAAAAATATAAAAGAAGAAGTAGAAGAGGAGGAAGAAGAAAAAGGGGAGAAGAATCATGACGATGAAAAATCTACAAGTATGTTACAACTAGACTCGCCATTATTTCGCCGGTGTTATATAACGCTTACGATATCTTCACAGAGCTATGAACGATAGACGAAGAGTCGCCGGTCATTTTCGTGGATTGATCCATAAACATCTAACGACGACGTGGCGACGCCTAATGGCGTAACGCCGTAGACTTTGCGATCGATCGGATATTTATTTCGATATGTCTAAAAGAATTACAAGTCGATTTGAAGGAGAACAATGCGGTAAGGGAGAAGGGCCGGCGATTGGACCGGAGAGGTGGAAGATGGGGGAATAGAGAGTGGATGTTTGATATGTTATACTTTGAAAAACCTGAGATTGTACCAAAGATTTCGTATACTCTTATCGTATTATCGAAACACAGATAGTAACGATCTCAAACGCACGATAGCGCTCGATGATCCTTCGAAGGGATATAGAGGGCAAACGGAATATCGGTACTCGAACGGACCACAAAGGGACGGTAATCTACGACGACAGGATGATATCTATCAGGCATTTCCTTCGATGACCAAACGCGACTTTGTGCGACAAACACGCCTACGTGGTGCTTATGTATTATACGATATATATATATATATATATATATATATATATATGTGAGAGAGAGAGAGGTGAATATATATATATATATATATATATATATATATATGTATATATATATAATGTATATAGGTAGATAGTAACGTATGTAACTACGTTGCGGTTGTAGAGTAGGGTAGGTATATACGGCATCCATTGGATAAAATCCATGACGAAGTTCGAAAGCGATTCTAAGAAGCCGCTTCGTATCGCGTGGGGTGGTTCTCGGTAGTTTAGCCCCGCGATTAGTCACCCCCCCGCCCTTCGCCCGAACTATACCCCTTATATCTTTCCTCCTTCGCGTTCCGTATTGTATATGGCGTAGGAGCTCCCTCTTCTTTCGTGACTCACTGACGGAAATTACGATCGATCGTACGAACGAACGAAGAAAAAGAAGGAAGGAAGGTCGGTAGGCAGGCAGGCAGGCAGGCAGGCAGGCAGGCAGTCAGGCAGGCAGGCAAGCAGGCAGGCAGGCAGGCAGGCTAGTCAAAAGGGGGAAGGAGGGGGCCTTCTAAGGGGCGGGAGGAGGAGGCGGGGTGTAAAGGGGATGTTGGCAGGGTGTACGAGGGATAGCAGCGAGCGAAAGGAAGGTGTCCTCCTCCTATCGTAAATGCGTTTACGAACCCGATGACACTGGATGACGGAGCTTCCGCAGCGAAATTTATTCTCACCACGCGTTCTCGTCCCGTTGATCTCGTTAGATCCTTCGACGATGGCGTTGATCGTCTCTCTCTTTCTCTCTCTCTCTCTCTTTCTCTTTCTCTGTCTCTGTCTCTTTCCGCCTTTCTTTCTTTCCTCTCTCTCTCTCTCTCTCTCTCTCTTTCTCTCTCTCTCTCTCACAATGTTTCTCTCCTTTTTTTCTTTTCCTTTTACTCTCTTTTTTTTTTCTTTTGGCCTTCTCGCTTCCAAGAGCCCGCACAAGAGTCGATACTTAACTCGAAAATTTCGTCAATTTCGGCCAATTCCGAGGCGGGAATCTTCGGCAGGCTGATCCAATGAGAATCACCGAGACACGACGTCCTTGTTTCTTCGACGTTTTTCGATCATTTTTTTTCTCTCTCTTTCTCTCTCTCTCTCTCTTTTTCTTTCTCTCCCTACTGTCTGTCTTGTTCTCTTTTGTATGCCACGACGCGGAAAGAAAGACGAAGAATTCTTGTTTCTCGTGCAAGACGCGTCCTACGTCTTTTGAATCTAGTCTTTGCTCGAAATGATGATAAAGCGAGAGAATGGTGCTGGAATATTTACGCGAATGCTCTTTCCCTTAGTATAGTAGTGAACGGGAGGCTTTCGTTTAACGGCAAAGAAGACATTTTGTAAAATGCCATCTCTTTCTTCGTAGATGCCACTCAATGTGTTTAATGTTCTATTAGCTTTTGAAATCGCAGCTTTTATGTACCTCTGATAATTTCGAGAATCGAATTAACGTACGAGAACGACAACGACGATAATGAAAACGAGAAAATCGACGACGATTAAGACGACTACGACGACGAATGATAAAAGTCCTTTTCGCGAGAGATTGTTTTTATTAGATTATATTCGTTCGATCGTCTAGAAAAACAGTGGATGATCTTGCTAGGATGATCGTAGAAGGTACGAATAAACAGGGAAAGTCACACGCGTTATAGGGGTATATATATATATATATATATATATGTCTGTGTGTCTGTGTGAGTGTGTGTACGGATTATAGTAAGTGGATTTATTTTCTGAAAATTGTTCTCTCTCATCGAAATAGCAAGAGCTCACCTCATAGCCAAACTAAACATCACGTTCGAGCCTCAATTCAGCCATGGCCGCGTTCTCTTCTTCTTCTTCTTCTTCTTCTTCTTCTTCTTCTTCTTCTTCTTCTTCTTCCTTCCGCTCGTTTCCGATGACAGGAGTAATTACATTTTTATGTTGTTCCGACACAGGGCAGTACGTGACTCGAACGAGATCAATTTGTCCCGTAACCCCGTCGCGTTTCCAATGGTAAATGTTATTTACTCGGAATAACGTCGGACGAGAAAGTAAGGAAGAAAGGAAAGGAATGAAAGTAAGAAAGAAAGAAAGAATAAAAGAACGAAAGAAAGAAAGAAAGAAAGAAAGAAAGAAAGAAAGAAAGAAGGAAAGAAAGAAAGAAAGAAACGTAGAGACGAAATAACGAAATGCAATTGTACCGATAGAAACGATGCGATGTACGAGCTATCTTTTCTCTCTCTTTTTCTCTCTCTCTTTCTCTCTCCTTCTCTTTTTATCTGCTTTTTTCTCTCTTGTACGTTTAACTTTTATTTAAATATAATATATTCTATTTAAATTGTTATTTAATCTGTCAGTCATTCTATCTCTTGTTTATTGGAACCCTTTAACGACTACGCGTTTGATATTTGATTCAATCAATTCGATTGAACAATTGCTCAATAGAAAATTGAACGAAAGGATGGATATTATAGT
The DNA here is from genome assembly GCF_912470025.1 of Vespa velutina. Lineage (NCBI taxonomy): Eukaryota > Metazoa > Arthropoda > Insecta > Hymenoptera > Vespidae > Vespa > Vespa velutina. The sequence continues at coordinate 18,154,181 of NC_062188.1, read as the reverse complement.
TAACGATTATTATCAATAGGAAAAAAAAAATATCGTCGATATTAATTGTAATCATATATTTTTGACTGTATAATATAGTAAAATTTCTCTTACGATGAGGATTAATTTATTGATTCTAAGCATTCTAGCAAGTATGAATTTGTGCCGTCGATACGAATTAGAACAGTCAGGAGCGCATTGGGCTCGGCTTTCGGAAGCGATCATCGCCGATGCTTAACGCAACCTACTCTCCTTATATGTATGTATGTATGTATGTATGCATGTATGTATGTACATCGTGTATATCGGAGTTATGCGCAGGATCGATCGATCGATATAACGATCGATACAACAATGATCGATCGATTGATAGATCGATTGATCGATCTATCGATCGATCACTTTGAACGTTAAGCCCGAAAGGCCGACAGGCTTTAAGTGGATCGTTCATAATCCGAGAAAGGTCCAAGCATCGAACGATTTAGCGTGCGATCTCGCGTATCAGAATTTGCTACATCCTCGACGATTTTCCAATCGGATCGGCTGACATTATTGATTCTCTCTTCGTTCGGCTCTTAAACTCGTGAAGAGATAGATAGATAGATAGATAGAGAAAGAGAGAGAGAGAGAGAGAGAGAGAGGGAGAGGGAGAGGGAGAGAGACAGAGAGTGTCTCGAAGACAATCCCTGTTAAAGGAGTAACACGAAAGAAGAACCATGTTACTCTCTGCCATTAATGAAGATGAACGGTACATCGTTATTAATTATCCTCGACCATCTCCCTCCCGAATGTTAGTAATTATAACTAATGCACCAAGTGAAATTAATAAAATGCGTGAGAACTTTGTACATTCATTTAAGTCTTCGGTGGTATCGCCGAGTCTCAGGCGCCCGGAACAAATTAATTTTCACTTTTGCGCACTATCTTAGGATACGTATAGAAGGTGCGAAGAAGTTTTTCGTATCACGATTAAAGATCGGTTTAATTGTCTTTTTAGAAATAGTTAAACGTCTATATAAATCGATGAAAACGTTTCGAACAGAACGTATCAGAATATGTATATATATAAATATATATATAAATATATATATAAATATATATATAAATATATATATAAATATATATATATATATATTGTATGTAAATGCGGCATATTGTCGATGGACAAATTCGAAGTAAAAACTTTTTACTACGAATAAGTGCGTACATTTTTTTTATCAAGACGTTGATTTGTGATTATTCAACGTAAGCTTTCAAGAAGGAGAGATAGAGAGAAAGAGAGAGAGAGAGAGAGAGAGAGAGAAAGAAATGAAGATAGATTGAGATATAGAGAGAGAGAGAGAGAGGGAGAGAGAGAGAGAGAAGACGAACTATCTTCTTAGTATCCCAAGAGACATACATAGTCGACTATGAGAGGCGTGAAAGGTTGAAGGACTCTAAGCGTGGAATCTTCCTCTTTCTCTTATAAAGAGAGAGAGAGAGAGAGAGAGAGAAAGGGAAAGGGAGAGGAAGAGGGAGAAAGATAGCGACAGAGATAGAGAGATAGAGATTAGGCTGTTCCTGTGGCAAAAGAGACGAGAGGATATAACCGTGGAGGTATAGCAGAGAGATAGGAGGATTCGTGCGAGGAAGAAGAAGAAGGAATATCCGCGTATGGCGAGCATTTGTGGAGTTGAGTAGCATCTTGAGTTATTCAAGAAAGTCAGCTTAGCGTGGCCGGTTCTCCTCTTCACTCGTAGCCGAGCTTGTTATCTTGTGTTGTATTCTCGGTACAGTAGTTCCTTCTCTCGCGTTGATTTTCTTCTCTCGTTATGGATTAGAATGGATCTTCTTTCCTCGTCTTCGTTCGTTTTTACGACCTTTCCTCGATGATATTAACAAAAGTAACCAACCGGTGATTCTTCTCTCTCTATCTCTCTCTCTCTTTCTCATTCGTATCGATGAAACGAAACAAATAGAAAAGGAAAAGGAAAGTGGAAGAGGAAGAAGAAGAAGAAGAAGAAAAGGAGAGGGAAAAGAAAAGAAAAGAAAAAAGAATGAAAAAGAAAAGAGAAAAGAAAAAAAAAAGAAAAGGAAAGGCATTCCCCTTCGAACACATTGCTTCCCTTAACTTAAAATAGTCTACGCGTCGGCATGCATCGTTCTTTCGAGCGGGTTTCCCTTCACTTCTCCCTTTTGCGCTTCTTTCACCATCCACACGATCTTCTCCTTCCATTTTGCTATATATATATACCTACACATATATGTATGTATATATATATATATATATATGTATATAAGGTACTACTTCGCTTGGACGACCTTCGCGTCGCCTTCTCTTGTCGAACTTCCGAGCGAGAAACGAGAAAGTATAAGAGGTACAGGTTGTCTGTGCACACACCCCGTGCACACACCCGTCTCGAGACGACTATGTTTTTATTCAATGGAAATAAATAACACCCTTTTTATTACTTCCCTATTTAATCGTCTCTCTTATAAATCGTATATAAGCGATACGTCGAAATCCAACGGGATAAATAATTACAACGACTCCGTAATAAGATAAGATATTTCGAGATATATACGTTGAAATATTTCTTCATTAGTTATCGCCACCCCTATCCGATTTTCTACCATTAAACTAAGCGATACACGTGAAAATGAATGATCCATAGGTTTTCAATTGCACCTATCTATGCCATTCTTTTCGCGAGATATGCATCGAAGTAAGATCCTATTTCGTTTTGTTACAGAAAGGTTAAACGTGTAAATTTTTACGCGAAAGATACACAGCTAACTCTCTCATCCCCCTTTTGCTTTACCCTCCCTCTCTTTGCTTTTTCATCCAGTCTCTCCTCTCTCTCTCTCTCTCTCTCTCTCTCTCTCTCTCTCTCTCTCTCTCTCTTTCTATTTCTCTCTCATTCGCTCGTCTGCTCATCCCATGGCCTTTATATTCCCTCTCGGTCCATCCGGCACCGGCCACTCTCGCATTTACTCGTAGCAGTAGCAGCAACGGTGTCAACGGAGTAACCGAACCACTCGGTGCTCATGAAGAGGAGAGAGAGAGAGAGAGAGAGAGAGAGAGAGAGAGAGAGAGGGAGGGAGGGAGGAAGAGAGGAAGAAAGAGAGAGAGAAAAAGAGAGTTGAGGGAAGGGTGAAGAGGAGGAGAAGAGGGGGGAATAGAAAGGGATGGAGAGACGACAACGAGCCTGCACACGCAAAAGAGATGGATAGATAGATGGAAAGAGAAAGAGAGAGAGAGAGAGATAGATAGATAGATAGATAGAAAGAGAGAGAAGATAGATAGTACACAGAGTATAGAGAGAAGGATGGAAGAAGAGAGGAGAGGAGACGAACCGCGTCTTCATTATGCTAATGCCGTGCAACTACAGCTGACCGTGGCCAAAAATAGATGTAGATATCGTGGGATGCTGAGTCGAAACCTCGAGGGGGTTTTTAGCCGTCCTTCTCGCGCTATCTGGCCTTCTTCCTCTTCGTTCGCGCGCGCGGTGGCAGTGGCGTTACGTCTGTTTCTCGATTCGAGAGATTCCCCGGTACAATCCTGGAATGAAATGGTTCCGAGGGTGAAGATCGAATCGCTTTTTCCCTATTCGTGCTTTACACCGTTGAAAATTTCTCTTCTTTTTCTCTCTCTCTCTTTCTCTCTCTCTCTCTCTCTCTCTCTCTCTCTATCTAATCTATCTATTTAACTATCTTTCTTTTTTCATCTTCTCCTTCTTCATTCTTTTTTCCTTTCTTTTTCTCTCTACTCTTCTATTCTCCTATCACCTCTCCTCTCTCTCTCTCTCTCTCTCTCTCTCTCTCTCTCTCTCTCTCTCTCTCTCTCTCTTTTACTCCATTTTCTCCGACGTTTTTTCCTTTATAAAAGACACGCTCATTAGCCTCACCTTTGGCATCAACCGCAACGATTTTAAGGGGAAGCTTTTTTAGCCTTCCTCTCGAAGAGCAGGAGGAAGAAGGAGGAGGATGTGGAAAAGGAGATGAAGAGGTTCGAGATGCCGAATGGTTTTACTGTACTTCGTGTAATATGATTTCCGTTGCGGTCGAACGAAAACAGTGTATATATAGTTTTCCCTCGTGTATTTTGGATATAGTAGAATATATATATATATATATATATATATATATTCTACTATATTGGTATATGTGTATACGTTTTGTCCATGTTTACTGAATATACTTACACGTAGGAGAGTCAATGGCTGATAATTAAGGTTTTTGGCCATTTCAATGACAATAGAGTATAATACGGCGAATGCTTTACCATATTAAGGTGGCATCCCGCAGAGAAGATATCACGAGATAATTCTATTCGTTTGATACGCCGCGTACATATTACGTATAAAAGGTTAGGATTACCGTAAAACGTTTTTCCTTCCAATACGGCCAGGCCCGGTGTTCCCGTTCCGTTAGCTTCATTCGGGATTTGCCCTCGTTTGCTTTCAATGGCGAATATGTTAATTACACTTTAAACGTGAACAGGAAATGTTGCATAATATTACTCCCCCCGGTAACAGAACGGGGAGTACACGTTGAATCTCGCTACGTTTCATCATTTTGGAATCTTATTCATAATATTACTGGCGAATGAAGCTAAATGTATGTATATATAATTGTGTCTGTGTGTGTGTGTGTGTGTGTGTATGTATCTATGTATAATATCTATATAAATACATACGTACATCTATGTATATGTACGTGAACCGGCCATTTTCGGTGGTAGACTTTTGGAATCCGGTTTGTGAAAAACGATGAGTATATTCCATCGTGGTATGCCGCGACTATAATCATAAAAATTCATCTGCGTTTAAAACGGATAAAAAAAGAAAGAAAGAGAGAGAGGGAGAGAGAAAAGAGAGAGGATAAGAG
>NC_062188.1:18136833-18144333 GCF_912470025.1 Vespa velutina | reverse complement strand
AGGTCAGCACTCATACGAGCCGGCGTTATACAAGTGAGAGCAGTTTTTTCGTGGTTTGTGTCCGCGACCTGGCCGATCGACCAGGAGTTTAAAGTGAGGAGCGAGGGAGGCTCTCTATTTCTCTTTACGTGTGTCTTTCTACCCCGTTTTTTCTATTCATCTATCTATCTATCTATCTAATCACCTTTAACTCGTCGTCCACCATATCTTTGTTCTATCTCTTTCTAACCTCTTTTCTTTCCCCCTTTCGCAATCTTTCTCTCTCTCTCTCTCTTTTTTTCTTTTCTCTCTCTCTCTCTCTCTCTCTCTCTCTCTATTTCTCTCTCTTTTTTTCTCTTTCTATCTTTCTATCCGTTGTCTCTCCCAGTTTCGAAGAAGAGGAAAAAGAAGAGGACACGAACGTCGCGAGAGAGCTAACGTCAAGGGAGCAAAACTCGCGTATTATATTCAACGTTGGTTAATTCGTCCATATTCACCGGGATTAGTGATGACGACGTATTAGATGATATTATTATTCCTTCTAGCTTGGTGTTTTTTTTGGTGCTTCTTCTAAAAACGCGAAACGGTGAGAGAAAGAAAAAAAAAAAAAAAAAAAGAAAAAAAAAAGAAAGAAAGAAATAGGATGAAGAAATAAAAAGAGAGAAAAGAAAAGAGGAGAAGGGTAAAGGAAAAGAAAGGAAAAGAAAAAAAAATTAAAGGAGGAAGAAAAGAAGAAGAAGAAGAAGAAGAAATATAATAAGTCAGTGGCTCCTAGGAAGACGGAAGGGAAATAAATTTTTTTTTCGTTCGGATCCCGGTCATTTGTGATATATCCCGGAGTCATTACTTTCTAGAAGATATCTCGTCGCAATATACGAGACGATAACAATAATCATCCGGACTTCGCTTCGTCTGCAAGGTAAATCTAAATTTATTTCGTAATATTCGTACAATTTATTATTCCATCCAACGCCGCCGCCGAATCTTCTCCTCCTCCTTCTCCTCAACCATCACCTCCTCTTCTTCTCTTTCCTTTTATATTCGTCACTTCCCCCTCCGCGGTCTATCGTATCACGTGTACCACGCACACTCCTACGCGGGTTCATTTCTTCTAGTTCCTTCCGCGTGTGAAATCATTTCTTCTCTCTCTCTCTCTCTCTCTTTCTCTCTCTCTCTCTCTATCTCTCTTTCTGTCTGTTTTTGTCTTTCTTTTTTTTTTTTTCTTCTTTTTTTCGTCGCGAACGACGACGACGACGGACGTCATCCTATCGCAAATATGCGTGCCGTTTTCGATCGTTTTCTCTTGTAAGTACGAATGTATCGCTTTCTTTCTCTCTCTTTCTCTCTTGTAAGTACGTATGTATCGCTTTCTTTCTTTCTCTCTCTCTCTCTCTCTCTCTCTCTCTTCCTGTCTCTTTTTTTTTTTACGCAATCTACGACGTGTCATTAGCTGGACCGGCTGTAGAAATATGATGTGGCAACGCGCGATGGCAATTATTAAGCGGAACAAAGCGGAAAAGTATGTAATCTTAGTTCTCAATTTCTCTCTCTCTCTCTCTCTCTCTCTCTCTCTCGTATTATTAATTTTATTCATTTCAATTGCCAAACTTCTCGAAAAAGTAAGTTCTTATAGAATGATATTTGATAATAATCGAGTAAAGAAAGAACGAATAAGCTAAACGAGCGAGCGAGCGGGCAAGCATGCGAATAGAGATCCCCTTTATCCAGTATATCAGCCAATCGGCATCCTCGATTTTGCCGCTCTCGCGTCAATGTCTCGGCCAATCGCGTGGCAGCTTATTTGCGCGCGTCGAAAGAGCCGCACGATTTCGCGGCTACCAACGTTGTCTCTTCTTCCCACGTACGTGTTATGTATGTATATATATATATCTCTCTCACTCTCCCTCCCTCTCTTCTCTTCTTCTCTCTTTCTATTTGTATGTTGCGTGTATGTGTTTTGTATACATACGAAGGTACGTACGAAGTTCGTTCGTTCGTTCGTTCGTTCGTTCGTTCGTTGCTCGTTCGCGCGTTTTCCCTACAAGAAAAGAAAAATGGATACGATCTCCTCGCGATCGGTTAAAAAATCGAACGTATCTTTTCCATTTCGTGACTTTTTCATATCGTAACGAGCACTTAGGCGAGAACTGATTAGCTCGATTATCGCTGTTATGTGTATTACTTAAAAGAGAGCGATAAGAAGAGGCTTAGCGAGAAGGTACGTTTAACCTAACCTTTCATATTCCTCTCTACTGTTATCGTTGCGAAATTTTACGTAAACTATTTGAAAAAGCATACGTCTTTTCTTATGAAATTACGAACGATTTTATTACTCGTTTCTCTCTCTCTCTCTCTCTCTCTCTCTCTCTCTTTTAGATGTTTTTTTCTTCCTATCTTTTTTCCTCTCTATCTTTTTCTCTTTCACTCATTCATTCACTCTCTTTCTCTCTCACTCATATGTGCGTGCGACGTTTCGTGGGCGCGCACGTGCCGCGTCGACGCTCTCGACGAGCAGAGAAGAGCAATGCAATGCAATGCAACGCTATGCAATGCATCGCATAGCGTTGCATTGCATTGCTGTGCAGTACGGCGAAGAGCAGAGCGACCGACCCTTTTTTTTTCGATTTCTTTCTTTCTCTCTTTCTTTCATTCTTTCTTTTTTTCTTTCTTTCTCTTTTTTTTTCCTCCTGTACGTACGTATGGTATTTCTTTGGTACGATGGATTCCCGGTTTCCACGCAGCATGAAAATATCCCATTCGAGACGTAGTACGAGAAGCGCCACGGATTCTGTCTCTTTTGCACTGACCCGTATTAACGAGTTACGCGTCCGGCAATTCGACTTTATTTCAGCTCGTTAGTCGACTCCTCGTCGTCTCGTCCGGGTACCATCTAGAGAGACAGATGTATAAAAGAGAGAGAGAGAGTGAGAGAGAGAGAGAGAGAGAGAGAGAGAAGGTATCTAGATCGCAAAAAAACTAGATGCCCTTTCGTCTGTTTCCAATGCGATTTTTTTGTTTCTTTTTTCTTATTTCTTTTCTTTTTTCACTTTTTACTCTTCTCTCTCGTCTCGCGACTTATGTACTCATATTGAAATCACGTAGAGAGATATATATATATATATATAAATTAATTTTCTCTTTCTACGTACTTACAACATTTACGTGTATATTATTTCTTTCCTCTTTTCTTTTTTCTTCCCCCCCTCCCTTTTTTTTTATCCCTTTCATTTTTTGCTGTTCCCCTGATCCCCCTTACAAACACGAACGCGTTCCCCGTAACTTTTGGTATCGTGCCAGGAGATGGAAGAGAGTCACGTGCGATTTCTTTTTTCCTACCTTTTTTTTTCTTTCTCTTTCTTTTTTTCTTTTTTTTTTTCCCCCTTTTTTTCTTCATCTTCAAAATTACTACATAGATATACGATCGATAGTTTTAGAGGGGTTGGTTGGTTAACGCGTGACGCTTAAGTCGAAATTTTTTTTCTAAAAGATTAGGTTGCTCAATGAATGTTTTTTTTTTTTTTTATCTCGTTGATTTTGAGGGATCTCAATTATTGGAAAAAAAAAATATATATATATATATATATATATATATATATATCATATGTAAGAGAGACAGAATGCGCATGGGAGAGATAAAGATAGAGAGTAAATATGCTTGTGAAGAGAGAGAGAGAGAGAGAGAGAGAGAGAGAGAGAGAGAGAGAGAGAGAGAGAGAGAGAGAGAGAGAGAGAGAGAGAGAGAAGGGTTCAGTTTTGCAAGGAGAATGGCCGGTGCAAGTGTACTAACATCGTGTTCGTGTGTGTGTGTGTGTATGCGAGAGTGAGAGAGAGAGAGAAAGAGAGTTAGGAAGAAGCACAGTGCGGCTTTTTAAAGAAATTCCACTTGCGTTTATATGCGCACTAATTCCCCCGAGGTATGAACTTTATCTTCATTTCTTAATGTAGCATTCTTGAGTGTCATCGTGACTCGTAGGTATGTTTATAAAATAATAAATATACTACAGTTATACGAATAGGACTACGAAATCGTATAATTATTTGATTTTATATATAAATATGTATGAATGCATATATAAGTTATTAATGGATAAATTTATGATCGATTGCATATATAAAATATACGTGAATATAAATCTTAATTTTATTGTTAATCAAAGAAAAACGATCGAACGTTAAATCTGAATAAAATTAAGAAAGAAAAAAGGTTTATGACTCCCGCGAGAAATTTGTTAGGAAATATATATATATATATATATATATATATATATATATATATAAAAGAGGGATAAATGAGGAACGGAGTAGAATTTAACTTATTTAGGTAAAAAATAAAAAAATGGCGTCGTAGTGATTTCGGTTGACGTAGATTTTTTTTTTTTTTCTTTTTTTTTATCGATTTAATTCGATACGTTTCTGAACGTTTGGAAAAAGAAAAAGTTTTGAATGTTTTTGAACGTCTAAAAAAAGAAAAAGATACTTTCGTAATATATTTCTTAATAAGTTGTAAAGCGACAAGTAAAATTGGACTCGTTTACATGCCATGACAAATATGTATATATACATATATATATATATATATATATATATATATGTATATAAATATTAATATATAAATATTTATACGTATTATTGTATATATGTATGTATATATGTAGGTATGTGCTTATGGTGTCGTAAATTTCCAATGCTACTCTCTCTCTATCTCTCTCTTTCTCTCTCTCTCTCCCCCTCTCTTTTTCTTTTTCCCCTTCTCATCTTTGTAGCTCGATGGAACGTCGTTCGACCACTTTTTCGATCTCCGTCGTGCGCATAACGCAGCCACGCAGCACTATCAGGAGAACGAGACTTTGCCAAATCCCAAAATTCTCTTTCTCTTCCTTTTTCTCTCTCTCTCTCTCTCTTTCTATTTATCTTAACTTTCTCGAATTTTATCAGACCAAACTAACATGCAATAAATTTTTACTGAACTCGATATCGCCCGACATTGTCGTCAATCTCCGTTATGAAAATTATACGGGATAGATAATACGTCATATCATAAAATTATTCGTATTTTATAATTATTTATCATTTTTATTACTGATATTGTCGATAATAAACGGCATAACTTAGTTTTTAATTTATGTACTCATTACTTATATACATATGAACAATGTCATCGATAATTTAATATATCTATATATATATATATATACATATATAATATTCGTAAAATAAATTTTTTATACTAAATATTATTACATTAATATTATTATAATAAAAGTTATTACAATAACATATATTATAATAATATTCATATTGATCTACGAATGATTTTAAACAAGTATCAAATAAATATACATATTTACCTACATATGTATCTACGTAAATAAAAAAATAAATAAATACATATGCACGCAATATGTATTTATTTGTACATTTTTCCATAGTAACGCATGGACATCGAGAAAATCATTATTTTTTTCTTATTGTTGAACAATCAGATCTTAGGCGCGGTTTCTCGAAACTCTTTTCTATATATACATCATTCTATTTCTCTCTCTCTCTCTCTCTCTCTCTCTCTCTCTCTCTCTCTCTCTCTCTCTCTCTCTCTCTGTCGCACACATACAAATACATTTTTTATTTCTATTTCTATTTCTATGATAGTAATGTCTTTTATTGTCAATAGTCGCGTGGTTAGATTTTTTTAACCACACGCGCATCAAATTACTTTATCTTTCCTAGGCGTGTCCTATTGACATGTCGACCTTTCGTCGTGTCTTTCTCGTGTTCATTCATACAATGGTACCCTATTTTTTTTTTATCTATATTGTATATAATTTTTTTCCTTTTATTTATTTCATTCCTTCGAATCTATTGTTTTTATTCTGGGGGGTTTTTTTTCCCCTTTAAAAAACACGAACTAAAAAGGAGAGCAAGTATAAAACGTTAAATTAAACTCGTCTGGATTAACGAGAGCGAGTGCGAGATCGAGAATTCGATGATAACTCTTCTTCCCGTCTTTAATTTGATCGAAAGGAATTTAATAAGGATTAAAATATAAATTTTTTATCCTATTCGAATATTACAGAATGGCGAGCTCAAACTTTTTGGACGAATAAAAATTTTTTTATTCGTACAAAATGGGACTTAAAATTTCTTTTTTTTCTTTTTTCTTTTTTTTTTTAATCAATTGGGTTACTCTTTCACCGAGGATTTTTTATGCTATATATATATATATATATATATATATATATATATATATATTTCTCTTTTTCTCTCTCTCTCTTTCTTCCCTCTCTCCTTCCTTCCTCTTCCTCTTTTTTTTTTTTTTAAATTGTGAAATTTACAAGCCCGGGAACTTTTTCGGGATCCGAAAGGAAAGAAAAAAAAGAGAGAGAGGAAGAGAAAGAGAGAGAGAGAGAGAGAGAGAGAGAAGAAAAAAAAGAAAAATTAGCACGAACGATCTAGGAAAGTAGATTGGTAATGGATTTTTTTCTTTTTTTTTAAATCATCCAGGATCTTTTTTTTTGATCCCACCTTGCAAAAATTTTTCTAGAGTATTAAAAAGAAAAAAAATAATAATAAAAAAAGGAAAAAAGAAATTAAAAAAAGAAAAAGAGAAAGGATAAAAGAAAATAGGAACGAGAGTGAGAGAGAGAAAGAGAAGAAACAAAAAGGATCGTTAACGAAACAGAAAAATTTTCAGTATTTTATTTTAAGTCCTTCGTTAGAACACGGTCTCTTTCTCTTGTTCGAGTTTGTAAACGTCCTTGTGCCGTTGCCGCAACGCCGTTTCTTGCCTGCACGCCATCATCGTCAAGATTTGTCTCATGACGTCATCGTCGATCAGCAAGCCGATATAGACACGCGTCGCGTCGTAGAGTCGTAGAAATAGGGGACCCGCTGCTTTATGGTCTATGACGGGTAGTATATTAGGAACACCATTGTACATGCACAACACAGATAAACGAACGATCTTTTGCGATCATATCTCGTGAGTTTCGAGCTCGAATAACAATGGCCTTTTATTCCGATCGATGCCTCCATCTCTTGTCGTATTTCCTTTTTTTATTTTTTTTTTTTTTTTCCCTTCCTTTTTTTTCTCTCCTTGATTTTTAAGAAAGACTTTATTTGACTTTATTGTTTGCGACAGATATAACACCTTCTTCTATCGATATCTTATAAAAGAATTAATATATCTTATAAAAAAGAAAATTATGATAGTCTCTTTTTAATATTTGCATAAGTTTCAAAATACATACGATTCTTGATATATGATCATTGCCTACATATAATATATCATTTATATGTGTATATATATGTATATGTATGTATTGAATTTTTACGTTAATAGTTACTTTCGAGACTTGAACATTTTTCCGTTCTTATCGTGAAATGATCGACGACGAATGAAAATGGAGGAGGAGGTGATGGAAGAAAGGGGGAAGCAAGAGGAAGAAGACGAGGAGATATCTCATCGTTGAAAAATGATTTAATAACACGTCTTGCGAAATTCTCTGTGAACGAGAAGGAGAAAGA
>NC_062188.1:18121833-18124333 GCF_912470025.1 Vespa velutina | reverse complement strand
GATCGATAATTCCAATGGTATAAATATATTCCAATCGACGATCTTTTCCTACAAACCAATCTCTCCTCCTCCTCCTCCTTCTCCTCCTCCTCCTCCTTCTCCTCTGCCCATACTCCATTTTGTCGCATTGTCCTTCCCGTTGTCAGGGGGCGGGGGAGGGGCGAATATGGTTTTTCTTTTATTACTTTCCTTTCTTTTTTTTTCTTTTTTTTTTTTTTTTTGTTTTTCTCCTTCATTCGTCCTATGTTTTTCTTCGCAGGGCGCCGAGCGCTTACGATCGCGCGCACGACAATGTAAATTCGTGTTGTCAGAGAGTAGTTGCGAGAGAAATTGCGATTCGCTGCCGCTTTTCCTAAGCGGCTTATTTTGCACGACGTGAAATTGTACTATAGTCTTCTCTCTGTCCAGCATACATATACACATATATATATAATATATATATATATATGTGTGTGTGTGTGTGTGTATGTGTGTGAATAGATACATAGTACGTACTTATCTGTGTACATTTTCTTTTACTTTTTAACTGTCTCCGCGTCGCACATAAAGTACACAAGGGCGATAAACGGACGAACCGCGGGATAAGAGCTACGTTTTCTCTCTATCTCTATCTCTTTCTATCCATCTTTCTTTCTCTCTCTCTCTCTCTCTCTCTCTCTCTCTCTCTCTCTCTCTCTCTTTTTCTCAAAGCAATGTTTATGTTTCGTATAAGTAAACGCAGTTTTTCAACGGTTAACGTATGCTCGAGATCAAGGTGAATGTTATGTGTCTCTCGCGAGTTAACGCGCGAACAGAGCACACGGTAGACACTTCGGGAAGAAGTTACGATTCCGTTCCTCCTACCCCTCCTCCCCCCTCGTCCCTCTCCGTTTTTCCGCGAGAAGCTTTTCCACGCGCGACGACGGAAGCCGAGAACTCGGCTTAAGGGGTTACTTATATGCCCATCCACCCCTCTCCGTACTCTCACCCTCCCCCCTCCTTTCGAGCTTACAAAAATGTACACTCACTATTTACGATTTCTTTTTTCTTCTTTTTTTTTTTTTTCTTATTCTTCTTCTTCTTCTTCTTGTACTTCTTATTTTTATTCCTTTTTATTCTTACTCGTACGAGAATGAGAACGAAACCGTTTTTTTTTTTTATTTGCACACGTTTTCCCCTTTAAACTTTGACTTTTCTTTCTTTTTTCTTTTACTTTTTCTTCTTCTTTTGGAAGGTTTATTTTTCAAAAGACAACGATGACGATGTCGACAATGACGACTTCACATCGATGCTGAGATATACGATACATAATTTTATAATCATACAGTTGGATCTATTATGTAAATGAATATCGTATTATCGTTCTTGTAACATAATACGAAAGTCGTATTTCTATTTATTTATTTATTGTGTGCACATATATATATATATATATATATATATTAATATATAATATTACGTATTATATAATGACAATGACAGCAGTATTATAAACAACAAAGACCATTAGATAGGATTTTCTATTTTATTATTTTTCTTTTTTTTTCCTTTTTTTTTTTCCTTTTTTCGTTAGCTCGATTATAAATATGCTCGTTCTAGATCTCTTATGCGCCTTATGATTGACACACGAGGACTTTAGCTCGAGCACGTGTCATCTCCATTATATATATACACACACATACATACATATATATACACATACGTACGTACTATAATATACTATTGTATACTATACTATACTATACATACATATATATACCCGTCTCATTTTCCGGCTAAGACTTATTGCCCTTTTTAGTAGTGTTGTTCGCAGTGAGTTGCTTCATGAAAAAAGGGCGCCTGCTCGTACCTCTTTTCTATTTCCATCCCTCTTCGTGTATTCTCTCTTTTAAGAGAAACCGTCGTACCTTCTAAGTACCTGTTTCTCTGTTTGTCCGTCTATCCGTCCGTCTGTCTGTCTGTCTGTCTGTCTATTTCTATCTCTTTCTATCTCTTTTTGTCGGTTGGTTGGTTGGTGGTTCGAAAACATCAACTACACCTTACCCATCTATCTACCTGCTGACGACCCAGGTAGTACGATTATCTCGAGACAAGCTGTGACCCGTGCGCGCGTGGCTTAACGCTTCGATGAAAGTCGAAAGAGGAAACGGCAATATACAAAAAAAACCCATGCTTGTACTATCTCTTTCTCTCTCTCTCTCTCTATATATATATATATATACACCTTAAGACCTTTTCTCGCAAACTTTTTGACTTTTAGCCATTCAGTAAATGCGTGAAATTGTTTGGGTTTCTAAACCTTTCTTTTCGGTCCCTTTCACAGATTATCCTTTTTCTATGGGACAGGAGGGTAGGTTTGTTTCGGTAATTATGTCGTTTAACTTTACTGTCACCTACTGTATTCCTAAACACAAAAAAAAAACTATTGTAATCGATATCGAGTATCTAAAAACACAGTCATAAAATATAATAAATATCTAGCGAATGAATGGGTATAGAAATTTCGATGAATTGGTAAGAA